>NW_007731399.1:157114-158451 GCF_000696425.1 Galeopterus variegatus | reverse complement strand
CCATGCTTGCCTGGAACCTGAGGCTGGCCCAGGCCATCATCTGTGATCACAGCTAGGACGGGGCTGGGGTGGGGGAGGTGGTTCAGAATGGTCGAGGGAACTTTCATAGCCCAAGTTATCAATATTACCCCAAGTGCTTAAGAAATGTAAAGATTATAGATTAGCTTTGGCATTTTCCGGATTCATTTAGTGTGGGAAATGAAATTTATCCATTAAGTAGCTCCTACCCCAAATCTAATCTCCCTTGTAATGGAGAGCAGTTTCCGTCATGTCATTTCTCTTTGTCTGGTTCTTCTTCTGGAGCAGAGTTATTGTCAGAGGGCTCTGACCACCCACCTCTGAAGCCCACACTTGCCCCTCACCTTCCATACCCTTCTAAGCAAGGCAGTGGTTTGGGGACACTCCTCAGCTGTCATTCTCCAGTTGTCTTTGTCCTAAATGTTGAAACTTCTGGGGAGAAGGAAGTGATTGTTGGCCAGACACTAAAGAATGCATTCATTAAAAAAAAAAAAATGAAAGGAGATGCGAGTCAGTGTGGTTGAGGGAATAAAAGCTGCTTTGATTTAGCACTTATTAATCCGTGTTCTGCTACAAGCTGGAATCCGACGATGCTTCAGGCTACCACCACCTGAGTCTCATCTTTGAATGACCTCCGCATGGGTGTGAATTTCAGCTGCAAACTCAGATGTGCCAGAAATACTGCATCATGTCTCTCTACCTAATTTCTGGCTTTGAGCTCCAATTCCACGAGACTGGCAGAAAATTTAATCTGTGATTCTTGGGCTTCCTCCACTCCCCACCCCATGGCGTTACATGATGTTTCAGGTATCCCCATGCATTAGTAGACACAGGTTGCCTTTGAGATGTCATCTTCCCATCTTCATGGCTCTTTCAAGCCAGGCTTAGGAAGTAGAACTCTGCTAAAAATAAATTAATTAATTAATTAAAAAAAATAAAAAGTAGACATGGCCTCCTGGTCAGGACCCACAGACCTCTGTTCTCCTCTCCCAGGCCCGGGAGTCTCATTTTCTAATATGAGGCTATGAAGACCTACACAGCCACCTGCTGCTCCAGGACATTTGTCCATATGGTGAATCCCCTTTCTTCACCTTTTCCACTAATAGATAAGGACTTAAAGAGCTTAAAATTTTGGAAAACAAAAACCAGTAAGAGTCGTGGACTGGGTGTCTTCTTGCCCCCACCAGGACCCTTAACCTCACCTGGAGGGATGAGCATGGAGCCTGAGTCCTGCTTGAATGGAATATGGAGAGGAGAGAGAAAACACACCAGGAGGAGAAACGAGAGAGCTAAGTAAACCGTCACACGTATATTGAGGA
>NW_007731399.1:146652-156407 GCF_000696425.1 Galeopterus variegatus | reverse complement strand
TAATATGAGGCTATGAAGACCTACACAGCCACCTGCTGCTCCAGGACATTTGTCCATATGGGGAATCCCCTTTCTTCACCTTTTCCACTAATAGATAAGGACTTAAAGAGCTTAAAATTTTGGAAAATAAAAACCAGTAAGAGTCATGGACTGGGTGTCTTCTTGCCCCCACCAGGACCCTTAACCTCGCCTGGAGGGATGAGCATGGAGACTGAGTCCTGCTTGAATGGAATATGGAGAGGAGAGAAAGAAAACACACCAGGAGGAGAAACGAGAGAGCTAAGTAAACCGTCACACGTATATTGAGGATAGCTGCACAGTCCTTTTATTTAGAGTCTCATCTCTACAGACATTTAAGAAACAAGTTCTGTAAAAAGTAGAAGACGCAATTAAGAGAATTTTGGTTCAATTAGCTTCCTTATCTAGGTGGGGCTAGAAAGTTCCCAAAAGTTTTGGCACATGGATCCAAGCTTTGGGAGTTCTTCAAGTGGTTTCATCTTCCCCCTCCTTTTGCCTTTCACAGGATGCCTCAGTTGGCACAGGGTGGGGTCAACAGAGCATTTGCCAGACTTGTGTTCATCCGAGGAATGAGACAGCTGAGGCTGAGTGACTTCCCTGCGATGCACCGCAGTGGGGAGGAGGAAGGCTCTCTGGGCGTGCAGGCCATGCCATGTCTTGTCTCCATCAGAGCAACAACAAAAACTCTGAGGTCCAATTCTACAAGGCTACCAACCTCACTTAGTGTCCTGCCCCAGTCCCCAGCCTGGAGCTTGGCCAGAGCAGACCTTCCGTACATGTCTGGATCACAGCACAAGCATGAGGGCCCATGCGGCCTCAGCACAGCCCTGTGTCTGCTGCCTTCACACAGCTTTCAGCACCTGTGAAGAGGAGCAGGGAGGCAATAGGGAAAAAGGAAACACTCATTCAGAAGAGCTGCCCTCTCTTGTTGGAGCTGCTCTAACCACATCTTGACTGGCTGTAAGGGAAACTGCGTTCTGAGCAGAAGTGCCAGTGGAGAGAGGAGGCAAAATGGGAGGGCCAATAGTCAGTCGTTTCAAGTTCAGAAAGAAAACATCTGTCATATTACAAATACACAGTCATTAAGACAGTATGGTACCGACATAAACATAGACATGGACCAGATAGATACATAGATCACTGAAACAGAATAGAGAGCCCACAAGTAAACTCTTGGGTATATGACCAAATGATTTTCAACAAAGACGCCAAGAATACACAATGGGGAAAGGACAGTCTAATCACTGAACAGTCTCTGCAACAAATGGTCTTGGGAAAACTGGTTATCCACATGCAAAAGAATGAACCCTTAACTTACACTTTATACAAAATTTAACTCAAAATGGATTAAACACCTGAAAGTAAGACCTAAAACTATGAAGTCCTAGAAGAAAAGATAGGGGGAAAGCATCAGGACATTGGATTTGGCAGTGCCTTCTTGGATATGACACAAAAAACACAGGCAACAAAACCAGAAATAACAAATGGGACACTGCGTCAGACTGGAGCACGTCTACGTGTCAAAGGAAACAGTCGACAGAGTGAAAAGACAGTCTTCGGAACGGAGAAAATAACTGTAAATCATGTATGATAAGGGGCTGATATCCAGAATATACAAGTATAAAGAACTTCTACAACTCAACAACAAAACACAAATAATCCAGTTTAAAAATGAGCAAAGGACTGGAAGAAACATTTCTCCAGAGAAGCTATACAAATGGTGAATGAGCACATGAAAGATACTTAACATCACTAATCATTAGGGAAATGTAAATCAAAACCATGAGATATCACCTTCACCCATCAGGGTGACCACTGTCAAAAGAGCAGAGAATAACAAGTGTCGGTGAGTACATGGAGAAGTCAGGACCCTCATGCAGTGCTGGTGGGACTGTAAAATGCTGCAGCCGTTATGGAAAACAGTTTGGAGATTCCTCAAAAAATTAAAAACAGAACTACCATACGATCTAGCCATCCCACTTCTGGGTATAAAAAAGAATTCAAAGAAGGATCTCAAAGAGATATCTGCACACTCGTGTTCCTCAGGCATTATTCACAATAGCAAACAGGTAGAAACAACTCAAGTGTCCATTGACAGATGACTGGATAGAGAAGATGTGGTATGTGTGTACAATGGAATATTGTTCAGCCTTAAAAAAGAAGAAAATCCTGTGCTATGATACAACATGGGCGAATCTCAAAGAAATTATGCTGAATTAAATGAGCAAGTTACGAAAAGACAAGGACTGTATGATTTTACTTATATGAAGTATCTAAAGTAGTCAAAAATCATAGAAACAGAAAGTAGAAAGGTGGTTAGCAAGGGCTGGTGGGAGAGGTGGTGGGAATAAGCGTTTCGTGGGTACAGAGTTCCGACGCTGCAAGATGAAAAAGTTCTAGTTTATTGCACAACGACGTGAACATACTTGACACGACTGAACTCTATCCTTAAAAATGAAGAAGATGGTAAACTTAATGTTATATGGTTTTTAACCACAATAAAAAGAAGAAANTCACAATAGCAAACAGGTAGAAACAACTCAAGTGTCCATTGACAGATGACTGGATAGAGAAAATGTGGTATGTGTGTACAATGGAATATTGTTCAGCCTTAAAAAAGAAGAAAATCCTGTGCTATAATACAACATGGGCGAATCTCAAAGAAATTATGCTGAATTAAATGAGCAAGTTACGAAAAGACAAGGACTGTATGATTTTACTTATATGAAGTATCTAAAGTAGTCAAAAATCATAGAAACAGAAAGTAGAAAGGTGGTTAGCAAGGGCTGGTGGGAGAGGTGGTGGGAATAAGCGTTTCGTGGGTACAGAGTTCCGACGCTGCAAGGGTGGGAATAAGCGTTTCATGGGTACAGAGTTCCGACGCTGCAAGATGAAAAAGTTCTAGTTTATTGCACAACGACGTGAACATACTTGACACGACTGAACTCTATCCTTTAAAATGAAGAAGATGGTAAACTTAATGTTATATGGTTTTTAACCACAATAAAAAGAAGAAAGCAAAGCTATGTTATTACAGTGAGTGTCTTTTAAGCAAATGCACTTTTCTTCTAAGAGTTTTTCACTGCAAGGAGGCCCAGCTGCGGCGCAGAACTGCACTTACGCCTGCAGCCCGCCAGCCTCCGTGCAGGCCTTGCTGTGTCGCAGGCCTTTCTCGTGCAGCCTGACAGGGCAGGTCTTGCGTTGCCGCTCCTATACCCTTCCACAGTGTGCTCATGGAGGGACAGACATCTGACTTAAAATTATTTCCCCACAACACGCAGTATATGAAAAACATGAACATTCCCATTTCTGCTCTCCATCTCTCTCCTGACGTTTCCTCAGTCCTGAGCTTCAAATCAGAGGTATTTGACATCTTAACTACAGAACCAGTCTCCTAAAGTCTGTAAATACCATAGCCATTCATTAAGTTTTTACAATGACAGGCACCACGGTAAGCATTTTGTATACACAGCCTAAGTCTATCCTCTCAAGGACTCTGTGCGTTAGGTTGGTGTTACTCCCATTATACAACTGAGAAAACTGAGACCCAGAGGCTGAAGAGCTGATCTAGGATGACCACACTACTATGTGGTCATTCATGTGATTCCAAAAGCTGTGGCCTTACCAGCTTCCTTGTGCTGCCTGGAATTCCTTGTCAAAGATCAGGATAAGGAGGAGGGAATGAGTGAATTGTCCTCACCAACCAGGGACAGGCCCATCTAGTTCATCTTTCTAGCCTGAAGTCAGGAACGGAACAAGCATTCCCCATTCTCTGCATTTCCTACTTTACAGGGCCACTGTTTCATTTGGCCTTACAGAAGACCAGGCCTCCCTTCTGCTTGCTCAATTCCCCACTGACTATACGCAGGTCAAATGAGATGAATGGATGTGCCAACTCCCTAATTGGGGAAGAGTTTATTGGGCGAAGGCAGCACTTCCACACGGTCCTGCACCCCGGACCTGCCTCGTCATTAAGAATCACAGCACTGTTCTGGTGGGTTTTGCTGCAGAGTGCAGAGCTTTGCCAGCAGATCAGTGATGATGCAGTTGCCTGATTTGGCTTTTTCTGGATTTGTGGGAGGACAGGCTTGTCTAACACAGAGATCACTGGCTGTGAATACCTGATTCATGTCTCATCTCTGTCACCTCTGCCTGATCACTTCGCCTGTGAAGATTGCTATTTCCTCCTCAGTAAAGTGAGAGGGTTTTCCTAGGTGACGTTGGGGGTGCCATTTAATCCTAACATTCTGCTTAAGGAAGAAACGGACTAATCAACTGAATTTGGGTTTTGTATGAAGAAATATTATTTGGAAGCCATTCTTGGTTTGCCAAAAGCATCCTCCTTTGTCCATTCAACAAACATCAGCCCCACAGAGAGGATGGGGGTCAGGAAGGGCATTTCAACCAAGGGAACAGCATCTGCAGAGGGACCGCCAGGGCCCCACTGGACAGGGCAAGACACAGGGGCACAGAGCAGGTGTGTGGGGCGGCTGTCACAGTGGCAGTGCTGGGTACACCTCACTAAGGAACTAAGACTGTTCAGATGTGGAGCAATAGAAGAGGCTGTAAGTTTTGAAAACTCGACGAATGAAATTCACTAAAATTAGGATTTGGGAGAAAGTGTGAAAGGACTTATCTTTCATCATCGATGAAACTTAAAATACAGTGTTAGAAAAAATACATACTCTAACCTCTTAACGTTCTTCATTTTATAATGGTTTAAGACAGGTATTTTAGAAACCCAAGTCTTGCCAGTGAAGGTATGATTTGTCTGAAATTCAAATATTCCTTCAGTTTCAGTTCAGTTTTATTTTCTTTTATTGAAATCAAATTAACATTTGTACTTTATTTAAAATACCATGTAGAGTATGGTTCCATTTTTATAGCTTATGCTTGTCTCTCCATCCATCCTTCCATCCGTGTGTATTTGCAGAGGAATGTTGGCATGAAGTCCAGGTGAAGGTAGCAATGGTTATTTGTGGGGTGGGATCAGAGTGATTTTCTTGCTTCTTTGTCTCTTTCTGTGTTGCTTGATTTTTTGATGAGCGTGAAAATAATACAGCCATTATTCTAAAAGTTAAGCAAAAAGCTAGTAAATTTTAAAAGAGCAAACAAAACAATACTGCCTTGCGCCTGTCTTTACAGGCAGCAGCACAGAGAGGCAGCAGCAGCTCTATGCAGAGGAAACCTCTGTCTTCCACCCCACGTCCCATGCACCCTCACCCCTGAGCAGACTGGCAGGTCTCCCCGTTCATCAGCTCAGGGGACAGACTGTGACCGGTGAATTCCTGAGGGGTTCTGAACAGTGAGGGCAAGGCCCTGGGAGGCCCAGAGGCTGTTGGTGCACTGCCTCGTTCCCATGTGTTTCTGATAAAGATGGAGCTCAAGATGAAACTGGTTTGGGATGGTTTCTGCAAGTTTTGCTGTAGATCCGAGCAAGGACCCTGGATGTATGGGGATGTGTCTGGCCTCAGATTTCACTGTATTTCTTTCAGTTCTGAGAAAAGTATGAATACCAGTGTTATTTATTCATTATCCAGTTTCTTATGTTCATTTTAGTAGTTTTTGCTTTATTTTGAGTTAATAAATATCAGAACTCTGCTAGGAAGGCATTCCAGAAATAAAGCTGCCTATTCATGGCGTGGTTTTTGGCAAATACCTCCTCTCCTCTATGGAGGGAAACTCTGTTTACCTTTTTGAAGTGTCAACAAAAACTCAGGTTCACAGTTCTGCCACCAAAAGAAGAAACCACTTCAGTGGACTGGGAGGACAAAGTGCTGCTCTCAGCTGCTGAAGGACAGAGGGCCGACCTGTGCTTCGGTTTTGACTTAAGGAGCAAACAATGCTCTATGTAAAAAGCTGCAATTAACATTCCTGGATAACTCTCAGAGTAAATGAGGTAATCTAGCTTTTTTGTTACCTAAAAGTACACTTAACTGTCTTTCATTTTTCTTCAATAATTAGAATTCTCTGTAAAATAGGAATAATCATACCATGGTGTTTATTTTGCTGAGCTGTGGTGAGAAACGGATGAGCTCAAATGAGATAAAAACACGGGGTGCCTTGTCCCCTACGGAGCAGTAACCACACAAACGTACAGCATCGCTAACTTTAGAGCTGGCAGAAACCTTTTACAAGCCTCAAAACACAGCTCCTGAGGAGTGACATGACTGTGGAGGCCACTCAGCGAGTCTTCAGAGGCAACACAATTGGACCCAGCCTCTTTCCACTGAACCCTCCCCCCACCCCCGACACATCCCTGCCTCTTTCTAATGGTTCATCTCATGAGAGCACCATGTCGTTATTTTGAACCTTTTAGAAAGAAAAGCCCAAAGTACAGCTCAAAGTAAATGTTTTCCTGTAGGCGGGCCCGAGTGAGTTGGAGGTCCCCTGCATGTGAGAGCGATGCAGCACCTGCCGCCTGCGTGTGACTGGCACGTGCTGCCTAACCTTGCTGCCACGTGTGACCTTCCTCAACCACCTCACCGCTTTGGGGGTGTTGGGGGGTGGGGTAGGTGAGTTAATGCATTCAGGGGATGCAGCACAGAGCCTGGCACGTGGTGTGCTCTCAATGAATGCTTGCATTATTATTTTTACTATTATTATTATTTATTTACACACAGGAATTGCACACCTGCCTACTAACTGAAGGAAAGAAAAAGGGCATAGGTACAAATTAGGAAGCTACTGTCAGATCTGTGCTGAGCCATTTTGGGAAATATTACTAAGGCATCTCCTGAGGAGCGGGTGGAGGGGAGCCAGAGAACTTGGGAAGAGTTATCATTCCTAATACTCCTATTTTCTCCCCAGTGAAGAGCTCATTGTCTTTGGGCCCGGCCCCTGACTTATAACTGCTAATGGGGTCAGTGTGTTCACAAACCCCCGCAGAGCCCAGTGGGCATGATGGGGGTGCTTGGGGTCTCCCTTAAGCTTGGCTGGGAATGAGTGTTGGCAGGTGCAGGGCTTTGTGGCTCAGCAGAAGATGGTGATGAGGGAGATCTGCCCCGAACCTTCCCAGGGCAGCCTGGGAGAGCTTCAGAAGCACAGGTTGAAAATCATGAGTCCTTCTAAATCTACCTGTCGCTCCCCTTGCTCCCCAGCATGTCATTTCAGCTCCACCCACCGAGATCTGGCTCATGACTCCCCCAGACCCACGTCCCACTTACGCTCCTCTGCTCGACCCCACCATACCCGCATCTCACTCACTGTCTCCTGCCGCAGACAGCCAGCAGTGGGACCAGCTCAAATGCCACTTCTGTGAAGTCTTTCCCAGGCACTCCCCGCAGCCACGATCCCTCCTCCCTGCACCCCCAGCTTGTTGTTCTCACATTTGTGCTTGTGTTACAGTTCATTGTTTACAAGTCCTCACAGCCACGCAGGACTGTCCTCGCAGTGGGACCAGCTCAAATGCCACTTCTGTGAAGTCTTTCCCAGGCACTCCCCGCAGCCACGCTCCCTCCCCCCTGCACCCCCAGCTTGTTGTTCTCACATTTGTGCTTGTGTTACAGTTCATTGTTTACAAGTCCTCACAGCCACGCAGGACTGTCCTCGTTTGAGTCCTTCCCCCAGCACTCTCCGGCAGCTTGGGAGAGTCCCAGCGGGGGCCCATGAAAGTCTGAAAACCGATCAACCTGTACCTAGAGGGAGTTTTTAATCCCAGAGAAGGGAATGGGATCCTAGACCTAATGTTGAGGTGCCACCATTGTCAAGTTGGGAATTCTTTCTTGTATTTGGTTTGTGTTCAGTTTCAAGATGCAGAAATACCCCCCTGTTTTTGACACTAAAGAAACATGCACACTGAATTTTGTCGGGTAATACAGTGAATTAAAAGCCAGAGGCCACTCACTCTCACCTGCTTGCTTCACAATTAATCTCCAGGATCTCCTGATAAATTTTCACAACCAACAAAGCGCGTTCCCTAATCATTGTAGCCAGTCCTTCTCACATGTTCTTAGGGCCCACAGATTACCTTAGTGTGTTAACCTGAGTTCTGTCAAGCCAGGAAAATACAAATGTTCCAGCAAAGACTTACAATATTGAAAATTTAGTGTAGCTCATCTTTCAGCTGCCTGACATGGAAGCAGCGTCTACTCAGAATAAGTATAAATTAGCCAGTGCTGAAACTGCAGAAAAGTTCAATCCATATCCTGTGTCTTGAGGGATTCTTCCCTCCTCCACCCATTCATTCAGCATTAATTCTAGGTCTCTCTGTGGCACTCGGGGTTGAATCTTGCGGTGAAGTGCTAGTGGTATAGTAGCGGCAGGAAGGCATATATAATTTCCCCGTCAGAGTGGTTGCTGCCTTTTGCAGCGGGCATGATACATTAAGGAAAAGATGAATGGTTCTGGCCCCCAAATCTGTGGAGTCAACACAGGCGTGCAAAAGTACCACTTTAACCTTTAATCCTGTTAGCCATGGAGCAAAATCTATTTTTATTGCTTGTGAGTGATGGTGCTAAATTGACTATGAGGCAGTGGTCTGCAGGAAAACAAAGTCCCCACAAGAACTGTACTCCCCCCTGTGCCTCTGGAAGTACACTGAGAACCTCGGCTTAGAGCGGGGAAAGCTGTGGGGTGATGGCAGGAGACAGAGCCGAAGGAAAAGCGAGGAGGCAGAGAAGAAGGCTGCGTGGCAAGTGGAGAAGCCCTGTTGCAGGGCGAGACCACCCTGGGGACTAAAGTGTGCTCTAAGAAGCACATCCTGCCCTTCCTGGATCCCTGCAAGTGTAAGGGATTAAAGCCTATGGAAAAAGAAACCATGGGTCCTTTCCGCACCTCCTGTTAAAGAGTTTAAGAGTTGCTTAAAGAGTTGCCTCTGTGTTCCCAGTTGTGAATGAGGTCATCTTTGGTGAGGGCTGGATGATAATAACCACCCTTTATTGCACACTCTCCATGTGCCAGGCGCTTTGCTAAATGTTTTATAGGGTATATGTTCTTTAATCTTCCCAACATCCCTTTGCAGTAGGTGCTGTAATTCCCTTTACAGATGAGGAAATTGAGGTCTTAGAGAAGTTAAATCATTTGCCCAAGAACAACAGCTAGTCAGTGGTAGAACTGGGATCTGACCCCAGAGACAGTCTGGCTACAGAGCCTGTGCTTACCTTAACCACTGCACTTTTAAATAGCATTTTATCCTAATGAAAATTGATAGTATAATATCCAGAAGGTTAGAATTTAAAAAAAAAAAAAATGTTCTGTGACTCATGGATTCACTGGGGACCTGGGAAAAATGCTCTTGATCTTTGTTTCTGATCATTCTTATAAAAGAACATTTATGCTGTTCTTCAACCACCCACCCACCCACCCACAGATGTGTTCTGAGGATTAATGAATTGGTCATCAGGGCTCTGAGAACCTGAGATGATTGCAGATGCTTAGTTAAATAATATGAGCAAATGAGTTTCCATATCCCTACACAAGACTCAAGTCCCCAAACTGGAGCAGCTTTCTGCCAATAGCTGGCTTGGGATTTTTTTTTATTATTATTATTATTATTTTTTTTTTGGTGGCTGGCCGGTAGGGAATCTGAATCCTTGCTGTGCTCTAACCATCTGAGCTAACTGGCCAGCCCCTGGTTTGGGACTTTAAAAGCAAATTTCATATGCATTCTATGTGAGTCAGACACCAAAAGTTCTTTGTGGAATACTATTAAAGCATTTTTGCAGGGACTTCATCTGACACTTGATTGAAAATCCCCTCTGAGGCAAGCATGGTGCCCTGTAAGGGGAGAGAGTTAC
>NW_007731399.1:139064-145668 GCF_000696425.1 Galeopterus variegatus | reverse complement strand
GGTTTTTTTTTTTTTTTTTTTTTTTGGTGGCTGGCCGGTAGGGAATCTGAATCCTTGCTGTGCTCTAACCATCTGAGCTAACTGGCCAGCCCATGCTTTGGGACTTTAAAAGCAAATTTCATATGCATTCTATGTGAGTCAGACACCAAAAGTTCTTTGTGGAATACTATTAAAGCATTTTTGCAGGGACTTCATCTGACACTTGATTGAAAATCCCCTCTGAGGCAAGCATGGTGCCCTGTAAGGGGAGAGAGTTACCAGCCTTTTGTTTTTGAGAACCAAACGTTCCTCTCTAGTTGGCCTTGGTGAAGAGTGAGTTTGGTAAATGGGGTCAGTTAATTCTACTCCCTTAATCCCATACTTGTTACTCTTGTTTATCCTCTCTTACATTTACACTGATTAGGACTGGCACTATGGGGGACTGGATTACTGAACTAGATTCCAAACTGGTTTCCTTATGATGTTTTTGAATGGATGTGCGAAAGGGTTAATTTGTATATGATGAAATAAAAAATTTTCACCTTATCCAAGCCAGAAGGAATGATAACAACCCAAGCAGGTATTATTCCAACACATTTTCCTACAAAAGTTATAAATTCTTTGTTGTAAACTGCAGTGCAAGTAGCAGTTTTAAAGATTTCAAGAGAAATATAAGAAATAGATGGTCTGCAAAATTATCATATGTCATAAGGGCAAAGTATTTTGGAAGAATGACCCCAAAGATCTTATGTGAACAACACACACACGTACACATACACATATTTGTCATCCTTGATTCAGTAATCCTATTTCTGGAAATTATCCAAAATCAGGCAGTTAAGATGTTTGTTACATAGTTATTTATAATAGCAAAATACGTGAAACTGTCACTATGTCCCAGCTACACAGGTGTGTGCATTAGAGAATATGTATTTTTAAAAAATTAAAATGATAACAGCCACGTAGCAATATGAAAATGCTTATATAAAGGAGAAATGTCAGGTATATAATCAGGACACTGAACCATTTAACTTGCATGTTTTTTATTTCTGGAATTTCTGTTCAGTTTGTTTTCTACTCTGTGTCTTCATTTTTCACGCCATTCTATTTATTCCTTGTGGTTACTGTTCCTGCCAATTATCTCCTTAGCTAAACATACCTTCCTGAATACTTTTTTTGATTGTTCTCAGGATATGAATCCTGAATTTGTTTAGGGAGCTTGGTTCCCTAGCAAGGTCCTGAGCACTGTGTCTTACCCTTAAGGGGTTAAATCCCCAGGACCCAACCTCTAAGGCCTTTACTAATTTCCATGCTTATTGTCCCTTTGGGGTTCACCTATCACAAATCACTAGGTCTGCTTTCTTTCTGGTACCTAAACTTTATTTCCTGTCCTCAAACTATGTTGTGCATTAAAAAATAGTTTATGCTTTATCCATCATTTCCATGTTTGTAGTGGTACCTTCAATCTCCCATATTGACTGGAAGTACATAAATACTTATTTATCTTTTCCATTTACTTGAACTATAATGAAAATATATGTGAATATAATCGGAGACTGGAAGGGACTTTGAAAATGAAATGGTTTGTTATAGGTAGAGACTGTAGGTTTGCAGTAACTATCTCTATTTTGCAGATATTCTGTATGGTCATTATATTGTCTTTAAAACAAATAATTAGGAGGATCTTCATCTTTTTACCTATTGTCTTTTGTTTCAGAATGCATATACTACAACTGCCATTAATGGGACAGATTTTTGTACATCAGCAAAAGATGCACTCAAAATCTTGTCCAAGAATTCAAGTCATTTTACATCTGTTAACTGCTTTGGAGACTTCGTAATTTTTCTAGGAAAGGTGAGATGTCTTGGCTAAATAAATAAAGGAGCCTGGGATTCAGAAAGTTAACCCTTGAACAATTAGCTTGAAAAGCAACTAATATTTCTTGAGTACTTACCCTGTAGGAGATGCTGCACTTCATCCTCTCATTTAATCCTCAATTCCATGAGGTATCCCTGTCTTGCAGATGATGAAACTAAGGTTTAATAACTTGTCCAGGATCCCACATTAGGTAGAGCCATTATTTTAGTCTTAGTCTTACTCTCTTACCTGTGATCAATTCTCTCTGCCATTCTGATTCCCTCTTTTTCATGTCTAAAATGAAAATGCTACTACCCTCAGAAAATGAATGTTTGAGGGGGGTTCTCATAAAAAATATGTGGAAATAGTATTGAAACTTGATGAAATTTGTACATTATTAAAAGGCAGTAAGTCTATAAATAAGATAGGATTGTTAATGTCCTAAATGAAGCAAAGGTTATATTTTTGTTGTCATCTAAATAGTTTTGTTCAAGGAATTGTTACGTAGAGTGAAGGAGCATCTTACAGCTCCAACATCTCACCGTGTAGAGGACAGAGCTCTGGACTTGGAATCTTTCACAGCTCCAAACTGTAGTTTTCATATCCAGTAATAAAGATAGCCCATGCCCTTCCTAGGTTGTAGGGGAGAGTAACTGAGGTGCTGATGAAGGTGGTGCACCTGCCCCTGCCCCACCCCCACCCCCTACTTGACCATGCCTCGAGGTAGAAGATTCTTTATACTGGGCCCTAGTGTGTCTCTCCATGTAATTTTCACCCACTGGGCCTTATTCTGGATATGTTTGCTTGATCCTGCTTCCACTTGATTGCCCGTCAAATTCTTGACCACACAGACCCTGACCTTCCTGCCATGTCTTCTCTATTCTGAGCAAAATATCCTTGCTTCTTTCAACCATTCCTCCCCATGACATGAACACTGCAATTTTCAGTGGTGCCCAAAAGTGAACAAGCCCTTGGTCTCCAGTTGTGACCTGGCCAGTGCCAAATATGGGGACCTGTGCTCCTCATTTAGGATTCTGTGCTTCTGTGGTATTTGGTATGTGCCTCCGGTGCATTACTATCAGTTAGCTGTCAGCAACAAGTTACAACATGCTTGGAGCTCACAGGTGTGTTGATTGCACATATATTTAAAGCTCAGCTGGGCCCCAGAGTTGTTTCCTGTGACAGTAGCAACAGAAACACAAAATAATGATGCCTTTCAGAACAGCCCAAATAATCTAAGTTATGGTTGTATTTACATGGATAATATTGTTTACATTAGCTTGGTAGGATTGTGAGTGATATATTTTTTAATAACTACTTCCAAAAATTTTTGGAATAAGATTTCATTTTTTTGTTGTATTTACATGGATAATATTGTTTACATTAGCTTGGTAGGATTGTGAGTGATATATTTTCTAATAACTACTTCCAAAAATTTTTGGAATAAGATTTCATTTTTTTAAAAGACTTATTTTTAATTTTATTTTAGATAATTCAATTTCCCGTTTCTCACAAGGAACATATATAATGGCTAATGAGCTTTTAAATGAGTATGTAATAAACAATGACTGTTGGTTTTTTGAATGAAGTAGCATTTGGACTTCCACATTCATCTCTGTGGACGTGCAGGGCAATGGGGACCCCAGATAGACTCCATTACATCTGTTAGACAATTAGGCACGTCATGGTCTATAACCATATGCCTGAAAATATACTTACACATAGCAAAAGCCTGGAGTACTCCTATTATCTTCCCACACCAGCACTGAAAGCCTTTCCACTGTAATCCCCAGGGTAATAATCACTTATTGGACTATAGAATATTCACTCAGTGGACTATTGCACTGTTGTTTACAAAATGGTGTTTTTGTTTTTTTAATAAAAAAGTTAAATGAAGGGCCAGCCCGTGGCTCACTCGGGAGAGTGTGGTGCTGACAACACCAAGGCCGTGGGTTCGAATCCCATATAGGGATGGCCAGTTCGCTCACTGGGTGAGCGTGGTGCCTATAACACCAAATCAAGGGTTAAGATCCCCTTACTGGTCATCTTTAAAAAAAAAAAAAAAAGTTAAATGAAAATGCATATTGTGGTGTTAGTGAAAAAAACAATAAATTTTGTGAGGTATTATTACATCTGTGTAAATACAGAAATGAGGCACAGATGAAATGAAAGTATAAATACTCTTCCCACCCACCCCTATTAACTGGGCTTCCTTTTGGTATCATAGCTTTTCATTTTTTCTTCTATTTCATTTTTCCCAGTTTTCTGACAAGCATTCTTCACAATAGGGCATGCACACATACATGCATATATATGAAATGGTTACTTGTAACTGACAAAAAATCTTTTCTAAAATATTCTAGCCAACCAGCTGATAAAGAGTTTCAACAAGCTCTTGTTTTGGACAGGTACTGGTGGTGTTTTTCACCGTTTTTGGAGGACTGATGGCATTTAATTACAATCGTGCGCTCCAGGTGTGGGCAATCCCTCTGTTATTGGTTGCTTTTTTTGCCTATTTAGTAGCCCATAGTTTTTTATCTGTGTTTGAAACTGTGCTGGATGCACTTTTCCTGTGTTTTGCTGTTGATCTGGAAACAAATGATGGATCGTCAGAAAAGCCCTACTTCATGGACCAAGAGTTTTTGGTAAGCAGACATTTCACTTCCTGTTGCAATCTCCATCCCCACAATCTCAAATGTGTTCAAAAGACTCACACACAAAGGAGGCTCAGACCCAGCCTCATTTTCTCTCCCAGAGGGCTCTATGGGCTTCTACTACCACATGGTCTGAATGTCCTGTGAGATTTGGGCTCATCTTTTCCAAGGCTGAACCCACTACCCTTACTGAAACCTCCTCCCTAGAGAGAAATGAGGCTTAACAGAACTAATACCCATTAGCTGAATTCCTCAGTAGGAGCAGCACCAAAGACCCTGGGGAGGTGTTCTGGACAACAGGAGTCATCTAAATCCCTCTGGTGCTAATGGCTTGGTCTGCCTGTTTGGGGGTCTGGATGTTTAACAGTTGATCTTTTTTTAAAGCATTCTTGCCTCCCCAAACATCATGTCATACCCACTCTATGTTAGGGAGACCACACTCCAGTGTAAACTAATCATCTTCTGTGCCAGTATTGACAGATCTGCAGCTCTCAGGCCCTTTATTTACCAAGGCACACCAGTGTGAGAAAAGCCACACCCTCAGTAGAGCCTCCACACTGCTTATATCTGGAAATAGCAGGCAGCTGTTTCCAACAGCTTTTGTAACACAGTTGTGGCTTATTTGCTTTATCCTGTGTAGACAGAGATATTTTAACAGCTGAATGATGTCTCATCTCTTTTCCTTGTCTGGGTCATGTGACATTTTAATTTTTTTTATTCTGTTGCCATAAACCTTAGGTATCAAAGCCTTTTTCGCTTTAAGCAGAGCATTCAAAGCACTCTCCAGTTAAGCAGATGCTGAAGTTTAACAAGCATTTCTATAGTTGTATAATTAATGTATCTACATCCTTTTCCATATAAAACATATACTTTTAGTTTTTACTTATCTTGACTAATTTGCTATGTACTCTAAAGAAAGTGTTTCTAATGGTGGTATGAAGCTAGCCAGGTCTTCTTTTACTGATTCACACTTTTCTGGTTAAAAATCCACCCTGAAATCTACCCCCCAAAATATTTTAATTCAGCAGGGAAAACGTTCTTAAGGATTTAATTCCCTGAAATTTATATGGCCAAAAATCCCTAGTAAATGGTTACCAACAGTGCAGATACATAACACTGGTATAACTCATTCTTTTGTTTTTCAGAATTTTGTAAGAAGGAGCAACAAATTAAACAACGAAGGGGCGCAGCGAGACAAAAACTCATTAAGGAATGAGGAGGGAACAGAACTCCGGCCCATTGTGAGACAGGAACCCATTTGTACCTGGTGAAACTTTCCTTCTTCTAAGAGCCATTTACAGAATAAAAGATAAGACCTGATAGACCTTATTCTTCTTCATTGTTCTCGTCCTTTTGACTAGTTACAATATTGGAACCATAAAAGTTTACAACTGTTATTGTACCGATGGGGACAGAAAAACTCTTTTTAAACCACGTATATATGCATCATTTTAAAAAAGCACAATATATAAAACTCAGATGAGTTTGTGAGGGCACAACCAATAAATAAACCTTTTTTTAAAAAAGGGTTGTTTTGTTAGCAGAAACCTCTGGAATGTTGCTTTTGTGCAGGGCAGGACTTTTCCCTACTCGCCCAATCCTGGAAATATGCTAAATATATTAGCTTTTCAGAGTATAATTCTTAGATTTAGTGACAATAAAAACTAAAAGTTTAAACTCTAACCAGAACTATCACCTGAACTGGGCAAGTACAGGAGTAGTTTAACCAATATGACTTAGTAGGTCAAAAGCTCGAGGCACTCCTACAAGTCAGCAAACATTCTAGAGAAGTGGTTTTCAAACTCAGCCACACCTAAGAATTGCCTGGAGAAATATTTTTTAAAATACTTATACCTGGGCCCCACCCCCAGAGATTTAGATGGGGGGGGGGGGGGCGGGACGAGCTTTTCCTTTTTAAATCTTTAAGCAAATAGTAACATTTGACATGTTGACTAGCAGCCTCATTTGTTAAATGGGCCAGTAGAATTACCACTCTCCTAACAGGAGGATCAGTCTGACTTATTTGCCAGGGCAGGTAGTGCATGATTTAATACTTACCTTCCATAAACATGTCCTCAAAGATGACAAGAAACAGCCTGACAAGCTCAGGTCT
>NW_007731399.1:132524-138731 GCF_000696425.1 Galeopterus variegatus | reverse complement strand
TGGGGGGGGGGGGGGGGGACGAGCTTTTCCTTTTTAAATCTTTAAGCAAATAGTAACATTTGACATGTTGACTAGCAGCCTCATTTGTTAAATGGGCCAGTAGAATTACCACTCTCCTAACAGGAGGATCAGTCTGACTTATTTGCCAGGGCAGGTAGTGCATGATTTAATACTTACCTTCCATAAACATGTCCTCAAAGATGACAAGAAACAGCCTGACAAGCTCAGGTCTACTTTAAACGCAAATTACTTTTTTCTTTAATAGCACCACTGACTTCGTTTAGCTTCCACAGTCTCCCTTTAGGAAAGGGATTTACAGAGCAGTTTCCCAGAAGCATTAAATTTAGTTATTATGGAATGATGAGGAAATAAATTTGCTTTTGTGCATTCATCAAACCCACCACGTGTATGTCCCCGTTATCTGCCTTAGCAAGAAAACAAACAGGCACGTTTCCACATCCAGCCTAGGAGAGCCAATCCTATCAGGAGAAATCGCTTGGCTGAGACAATGTCAGAAAGTGTGAGTTAGCAATTTTCTTTCAGTGACTGCATTCTTGTCACTGTGACATTTAGTTCTTGTTTGACCTTCTCTCCGTCAAGACTGAACATTTGGGTTTTACTGTAAATCTAGCTAATTATCAAACAGCACACTATTTCTGAGGCAGTTTCTCTTATTCATATTTATTCACCCTAGGATATGAACATAAGATTCCCCCCTGCTCCCAACAATATTCCTGAAGATGATTTTAAGATTATTCCAAGTTGAATTTAAGATGAATTGGGGCAGCCAAGTCACAGCAAAATAAGCCAGGGTTAGACAATGCCTTGAATCTTGGATGTCATTTGCTATGTGCAATGGGCATGTCCCCTCATTTTTCTAAGTTTCAATCTCCTTACGTATGGAGTGCGGTGTCAAGTGGAGTAGATAAAACAATGTAAAGTACCTTACCAAAGACCTAGGAAAGAGTGCCTTTTAAAAAAAAAAATCTGACTCTACCTCTATGGAAGCTAGCCAGAAAATAATCAGCCTGTGGTTCATATGAATGTTCAAAAAAAATATTTATTTATAAAAAATACAATGAGATAAGTTTATGCTGAGAAATGCAGCAATAAATACAGTTGAAGAAAACAGCAACTCTACATTGATACATTGGCACAAACAGGTAGAGCAAACATGCCCCCCAGACTTAAATGTCTTCAGGCCATTTTTGTGCTTGCTCCGTCAGAAACACCACTCGGAAAAGATCTGTCAGCTTAGGTAAGAAAATGAGTACACATATAATCACAAATGCACACTGATCGTGACTTTATTTAAAAATTAGCAAACAATATTGTAGAAACATTGATATGTAAATTTCTAAAATGCTGCATCTTAGATTTAGTTGGCAAAGACCACATTTAGCAATAAGCATGAGTTTAGTCTTCCATGTGGAAACCAGATACACTCAACTGTTAAAAAAAAAAAGTTTTCTATTGTTTGAAAATACCAGCTTAAAATTGTAAAAATGCATAGATCTTTAATAAAAGAATTGGCTGTACAAGAGTACTCCCCTTTCACAGTATTCCTTTTTACTTCATATGCAAGTTAATGGTTATGCTGTAGGATTTAACTGTTACAGCACTAAAAGGCAACTATTTAGGGAAGAGGCAGAAAAGGAAAAAGGAATGTATGTAAGGCAATTTTTTTTCTTAAGGTACAATAAGCATAAATGTTTAAGGAAGACAAGATAAAAATTACTCAAGGCTAGCTTGGTTCTCACTGAATAAAAACAATGGACTAAATACTGAGCTTCTCTGTGTAAATCTAATAATCAATGCCTTGGTCGCCATATTGGTAATCTCTGGGGTAGTCATCTTGGTACTCGCCATGATATTCATCTGGGTATTCTGCCTGATAATCACTATCACTGATTTCCGAGCCATTTGTTCCTGTTCCTTGACTTCCATTGTGAATGACAGGTTCTGTCGGAGCAGCACAGTATTTGGGATCATATACTTGCCGCCCAAGCCCGTACACACTCATTCCTTTCTGGGAAGCAACTTTGTTGGTACCCATCTGCAGAGAAATTGTTGAGTTGTCCACTGGTTGTAATGTTAACTTCTGATCGTAGATGTCTCTTCTGGTACCCGGTGCTAACATCCCCGCCTGGTATTAGAACACAGTATAAAAGTTAAAACAGCAGCCAAAATCTATGCTTGTTAGTATTTTATAAATTATGAAATTTACATTGAATGTGAACACTAATATAATAACTTTCATTTGGCTCAAGGGTAAAGCTAACTTGCCAAAATATCCTGATACTGAATCACTTTTATGAAGCAATATTCACTGGCTTTTGAGCTAAACCTTCCTTCAAATCCTTGCTCTGATACAAAGTTGCGATGTGGCCTCAAACAAGTTAACTTACTTTTTTTTTTTTTTCCCCTTTTTTTGTCTTTTTTACTGACCGGTAACGGGATCACAACCCTTGATGTCGTGCCCGTACCGGGGACCGGCAACAGGATCGCAACCCTCGGTGTTGCGCCCGCACCGCGCTCAGCCAGTGAGCGGGAACCGGTCTCCACATGGGATCCGAACCCTCGGCGGGAGTGCCGCCGCGCGCTCAAGCAGCACACTCTCCAGTGCGCCACCGGGCCGGCCCAGCTTACTTTTAGTTTTAGGTTTCCCATATGTGAGATGGACACGATACTACCTTCTTTGGATTATGGGAGAGGATTAGCCATAAAGAAAGTAAAAACAAAGCATAATGCTGGCACATCTGAAAGTTATATTTGAATGCCTGTTATGACCATATGCACTATTCAGCTTACCACTTTCAAAAGCTTATAACACATTCATCAAGAACTATGCTGAGCAGACCTTAAGGACTTGAGTCTTTTCAAAAGGCCCTGAGACACACAAGCCACCCACTTCAGGACAGCTACTCCACTCTCTTCCAGAGTGCAAGAACTCATATCTCATTTCTGCATGTATGTCAAACACACACTTCCAGATTTAAAGTGGGTGAAAAAGCAAACTTGAGTGGCAGCTATGACACACACAATGCCACGTGTGGCAGGATGTGTTCCATACAGGGCAAACAAGTTTCTTTTTGGGGTCATTAAAAAAATGTTTTTCAAACCATATCCCCACTTTTGTTGGATGTGAGACCTGTCTGCTTGCAAACGGTTATCAGAACCTCCTCCTGAGGTGCTGGTGGTCTATTCTCAGCAAGGACATTTTTATGTCTTGGATGTGGTGGTAGAATACCAGCATTTTCACCATGTTGCGTTTCTACCCACTTATGCTAGTTAAACAGTTCTTAGTAGAACACCTGATCATTTTACCTATCAGCTTAATTGATGGCTCCTTTAAAAAAAAAGCCACCAATTAAATGAGCAATCTTTTATTTGGATTTTGGAGCACAAACACTATAGTGAATCTATCTTTTTTCTTCTGGTTTGGTAGAAAGGCCAGCTGTTCTAGCTGCCAACAAAAACAATGATACCATACTTTTGTTGCTATAAAAAAGATTCCTTGATTTTTTTGCTTTCCCAGGAAATCTACTTTCCTAGGAATACACTCTAAAAATATTATACAAAAAAAATACCTATTTTGAACTTTTAGTGAGTAAGAATAAGGTAAGTGCTAATTTAAAGTAGCTCTTTGAACTCTTTGCTACCAGTGTAAAAAGGTATCGCTTACCTGGCTGGCTCCTTTGTTAGTGCCCATCTGCAGACTAATTGTGGTCTGGTCAAAAGGTTTGTCAGTTTGCATTTTGGGATCATAAAGATGCCTCCTGGTCCCATAGGCTGTCATGCCTGCCTGGCTGGCACATTTGTTGGTTCCCATCTTTTAAGTTAAAAATAAAATTAGCACTAATTTTCAGAAGTCAACAACATATGCACCACAAACAAAACTTTCTGTGCCACTAAAAAGATGGAAGGGGTGCAAATGACAAGTTCCTGAGCTGAGGCTCTGGTCATCTAAATATAAACTCTATGCTTTTACAAACAAATTTCAAGTGCTAACTTTAAAAAGGAAAATTTTCAAAACATTCACTGTATATAAAACCTCACAGCATAATTAACCATACCTAAACGTGCATACATGAACAGATGGCTGGATACACGAAAAGCTATTACAGTGGCAAAATTATGAATAATTTCCTCCTATTCTCTGTAGCAAAGATAATCAAATTAAGGGGTATCTACTTCTGTTATTTAATTGAACAGAAGCAATCTCAGGCCAGGCAATATGCCTTTCTACTCCAGATACGTTTTATAGAAAATGTGAAAGCAAATGCCAGGTGTTTTCTCTGGGAGCTTAACAAGAGCTTATTTAAGTTTCAAAATCAAAAAATTTTAATGGGAAAAGAGCTATATTTTATTCTTCCAACTCACATGTTACTGGACAGAGCCAGAGAGAGAGGCAGAATGAGTAATCTGAACTCAACCAAGTCCAGAGGAAGCATAATTAATTTCTCTTCCCCACTGAGAACAATACGGCTTCAGGACTAACCAGCACACCCTGTTCTACTGGTTGGGGACACGTATCTACTGTTGGCCTTTTTTCCTTAAAAACAAGATTTATTAAAGAAGCGCTTTATAACCAAAAGTAATAAAAGTTCATTGGGGAAGATTCACAAAACATATATAAGGGGGAAAAATTATTGTAATGCCACCATCAGGACATTTACTGTCAACATTTGTGAATATCTTTCTAGCTTTTTTATGTCATCTGTGTATATATTTATAGATACAAATGCATATACACACATATACATACAAAACTATGCATGTGCATTTTTTTTTAATTAAAAAAAAAAAAATCAGTGACCACAGTATTTTATAACCTGGTTTTTTTCTCCTTAACCTATCTTTTCAAACTCTAGTGTTTCATTTTTACATTATGAGTTCCTTTTATGGAACTGACTACTGTTTGGAAATTTACATTTTCAATTTCTCACCACTAATACAATTTTGCACTATACAAAAATAAGTCCACCTCACATGAACTCCATTGAGAGGGAGAGGCATCATATCAAGCACATATCAGAGTCAAGCCCACAGCATTTGGGGCATTTAGTGATGATATTTTTGTGACACTCTCCAGGGGAACGATGTGAAGGGAAAAAAACCATCTGAACTAAGTATTTCCCAAGAATTCTGACAACTTCTAACAGGGCTTGGCTGCTGTATCATGCTTTACTAATGTAAATAAATGACTTTGGCATCAAAGTTTTATAAAATTGCCTTATTTGGTCAACATTTAGGAATTTATAAAGTACATTTTCTTAAAAACAAAAAAAAAGACAAAATGATTAGAAAACAAATTTTATTTCCTGGAGAAACAATTGTCAAGTCAGGTGGCATACATGAGGCTTCTTTAAAAACAATCATCTTCACTGTCCCATGAACTTTATATAAATTGTATAAACCACATATCCATCCCTCCAAATCTACATTATAATACTTACTTCTATCTATTCTTTACTTGTCAGAGACTTAACATTTTGCACGGCAAGAATTAACGATATTGAATAAGTAATTGAATAAGCAATACCACATTACTGACCTGCAAACCAATAACACTTTGACCAGCTTTTAATTTTCCTTCATCAAAACGTCTTGTTTGTTTTTCTGCATATTTAACTCCAATGTCAATGGTTGTATGGAATCCTTTTGTTTTAGCCTAGACAGAAACATACACACTAACTGAAAAGGAACATTTAAGTAGATATTCTGCCAACAGAGTTTTACAGAAGGAACAACAAAGAAATATCTTCATAGACAAAGGCTTTATTAGGTAAGATCCAAACTAGAGGTGAAACCAAATTTAAGACTCTTCAGTAATAGACTGTACCCTCTAAAATGTGAGTATTATAATTAAGCTATCTAGTAAAAGGCAGCTGATGTCAGCAGCCTTTACACAAAGCTAATAATTACAGAAGAGACAGGCCCCTCCCCACCTAGACTAAAGCCCCACGGGAGAGCAATGACGCAATCCATTACTAACGTGCTAGGGATTTTTTAACCAGCCATTAAAGACATGTACGTACCAGACCTGCTAGAGCCACCAGTGTAGTCTGGACCTGGGTCATGTTTCCATTCTCAAAAAGATCATTTGCTTCAAATATATCATGTGGCTTCATACCATAAGCCTGAATAGCTTTAATAAAGTTGCCAATATTCTCCAACTATAAAGAAAAAGAGTCATATAAATTT
>NW_007731399.1:128917-131930 GCF_000696425.1 Galeopterus variegatus | reverse complement strand
AATAGCTTTAATAAAGTTGCCAATATTCTCCAACTATAAAGAAAAAGAGTCATATAAATTTCGGGGCTAAATATTGATATTCATAATATCTAAGAATTCCGAGTCTTCATCGCTAGTTATAAGATGCCAGACAGAAAGCTACTTGGCAAGGATTCTAAAGAAAATACATACTAAGCACAGTTCCTCTCTGGAAAAGGAAAGAGTAAAAAGAGTATCTCTCAATGTGGGTCACATATAGTCAATATTTTTAAGCAGTTTTTTCAGCTCTTTAAGGGCAAGATCTTATTTATATATTTTTAAGAACTTTGTGTCAGAGCTATCCAGGCCTGGAATGTTCTCTGTCAAAAAGCAGATAATTACATTAATAAACAACTCACTATGTGCTTTAATTTTAATTTCAAAATAAATGTGTGGTTACTAAATGCTCATTCTCTCATATTACAAAACACACAGTCAAGATCAAATAAATATCCATTTTTCTTAACCACATACATTCACGAACTAAGATTATGTCTGATACAGTGTTCTATAGTCAACCGTTAGCTCTAAATGCTCATTCTCTCATATTACAAAACACACAGTCAAGATCAAATAAATATCCATTTTTTCTTAACCACATACATTCACGAACTAAGATTATGTCTGATACAGTGTTCTATAGTCAACCGTTAGCCGTAATATCAAATGCCTTGCTTTTTCCCTAGTTCATCCTTATGGTCTACGTTGTATTTCTCTGTGTAAGCTGTATCTATTCCTTTCTGAAAAGAGATTAAATATAGGAAAACTTTTAAGCTAAACACCTAATAATTACAGAATCAGTTCAATAAGTAATTATGGAAGTATTTTTTTAAATGGCAAAGAAACTAAATATAGCCATATGCACAAATTTCTGCTAAAACGTCCACTTAAAAACTGTAATAAAAAACCAAACCAAACCAAAACAAAACTGAAATCACATGTTCACTACATAAAAAATAACCAACTAGAACCAGAAGTTGCTGGTTTGGCTGTTACCTGAGGCCAGTTTAATGAGGATTCGTTGACCTTCTTCACTGAGCCTGGCTGTAGCTTGTTTATGAGTCTGAAAAGAAAAATATAGGACACGTTGTTTATTGGTCACACAACAACAAGGTTTGGAATATAAAGCCTGTTCCTTTAACATCAATAAAGGAAAGTGTTAAGCACAGTGGCAGAATATCAAGATTTGACACCTGGACTGGGAAGCCTGTGGAAAGGACTGCAAGAGCAGAAACAGACATTCTAGGGCCATAACTTACTCGCAGAGGATGATGCCATCCTTCAAGCCCAGCTGGAAGTTGGTGCCAATGCTCATGCCTGTCACCTCTTCTATCCAATTGCGAAGATCTTCTTCCGCCTGATGATCATACTTAGAAGCAATCTGAAATACAAGTTAACTACCTTTAGAAGAATTTCACTAAAAGATCAAAAACTGCTGATTCACTAACTTGCTCTGCTTTCATTATCAAGACCACAGCTGTGACATGCAGTAAATTATACTCAGTAGAGTTCAATGGCAAACTTAACTGTTAGAGCTCCAGTAACTAATAAATTTTTGGCGAAGACGGTGTTATACAAAATTTTGAACAGTACAGACAGAAGGTGGCACTGAGAGGGAGAAACTATCCTTAAAGATAAGAGAGATTCCCTTTCATGACACACATGAAGTGACAAGGATTTAATAGCATATTACAATACGGCACCAGACATGACTTAAACTTTAAAGATTAAGTCATTAATCACCATATTCCAAAAAAAGATGGGGAGAGGATTCTGACATGTGCAACTACTTTACACAATATCTCAACTGGCCAAGACATATCATTCCAATAGTTTTGTTGCCTGGAAGTTCTGGTGCTTGACTTCTATTCGACCAAATACATGCTACTCACTATATACACACACTTTCCTCAGTACTAATTACTGTACTTACAGTACAATAGTACAAAAATTCTGCTTTTGTAGTCTCTATGTTATTAGACTCCTTACCAGAAAAAAATAACATTTAATTCACTTTTGTATCCTTAGTACACAGACATCCAAACATTTCATAAAACTAAAAGAAAATTTAACTTTTTACTTGCAAAATCTTATAATAAAGGCAACTTACAAACACAGAAGCTATGCTATTGCACATGCTAATAAAACTACCTGTTAAACACAGGTTTTGAAAGATCCCTTCATAATAAGAGCATAGACCTCAATTTTAAAAAAATAATAATTTAAACAAAATATTTTAAAAATCACATGCTCAAGTTCTTAAGTTATTCCTTCTTCTAGAGTCCTTAAAGGGATGGTCAATCAGAGTTAAGAAGAACACAGCTGGGAAAAAGGAAAGATCATGTATCATGTGGCCTCTCATTCGCACAGGTGAAAATGCCCACTACACCCAGGCAATGCCTGGGGACAGAAATCTAGAGCTTGGGAGTTGATTACAGCATTGTTGCAAATGGAAACGAATGGTAGAAATGTTGGCTGTCCATAAAACATAATTAGCTTTAATTTCTGAAAGAAATGAAATGGCATCATGGCATTTTAGCCAAGAGGAGGTCCTTCAAGTTCCAGTCTACACCAGTCACAGAAACAACTGTGATGCCCTGGGCTCCTGGTGTCAGAAAATGGGACTGTGGGCTGCATTAGGGTCCTTTCCAAGAGACAGGAACCACGGATCAGCAGGAGCAGGACAGATATGAAAGAACCTGGCCAGCTTACATTTAAGTCACCCAACAGTGAAAACCAGCACCGGGTCTTAAAAAGACAAGCTGTTGCACTTGATCACAGTCCCTTTTCATGTCTGTCAACAGCTACGACAGCCTTTTATACTTTTCAAGGTAGAAAAAAGATTCCATTTCCCAGGTCAAATAAGTGGAAAAATCTATGTTCCACGTAACCCTCTCACCGGCTCACTATGCACCTGAGCGTGCAGGTATACATCTCCTAGCACACAATTAGACCACTCCTCGTGCTGTTCTCAGTCGCCCCCCCCCCCCCCCAC
>NW_007731399.1:127021-128241 GCF_000696425.1 Galeopterus variegatus | reverse complement strand
CAGTCGCCCCCCCCCCCACCACCACTGAGGGGGTAAGGCTTCTGCTTTATATACAGAGAGCAAATGATTTCACTAATTATTGCATCATTTAGAGATGGCAGTTCTCGATCCTCTGCAGCGCCCCCACTCCAAGTCAGAGAATGGCTCTATACCTTTGACAGAATAACAGATAATTTAAATTGTAGATTTACTTAACCGGAATTATAAAAGGAAACTCAATGAGTTTATATTTTCATATTAAGATAACTAACACTGTGCAATGTTTCACGGATCGAATTTGGTCTGGAGGAGAGTTTATAAAAGATAGTTTTATGGACAATGTAAAGCTGCCTAATGTGTGGTGATTCCTACCCCACTCCCTGAAAAATACATGTCTATCTTTATTTCCTGCCAGTTTGGGTCATGTGGACATAGGGATGGGGGAAACAGAAAAGGAGTAGAGATGCTGGAAGATTTTGCACAGGGACACACCTTGCTCCTGGGACGCAGGGCATAGCCATTACTACTGTTATACCTCAGATAAACATTCTTGGATAATGTATCTCCTCCAACAAATGAAACAAATCCATTTATATATGGCACCTTTAGAAAACGGAATTAATTTTAAATTGGTAAACAAATTTTTAAGTCTTGACTATATTTTCACACTGGAGTCTTGTTCTAGGTGGCTAGAAAATAAATTCTCTCCATATAAATTGGAGGTTGGGGAATGGAAGGGGACAGGCAGACGAGAAAAAGAGAAAACAGCACTTTGACTATACAACAGGAATGCTGGATTTGATGAGTACACTAGGTCCCTTTCTACTCTAAGCTGTCTACACAATTTAGTCATTCATTAAAAATTGTGAAGAAATATTTTCTCTTTGTTTTTTCAAATGTAGAGATGAAGTTATGTTGGAGGGGTTTGGGGTTTTTCACAGAATGGTGATGGTAATTGTTATAGCAAATGAGACCAATTATTATTTAACCAGAAAAATATAAAAGCATATTTATGTTTCCTTTGTTCAAAATGTGTCCAACAGATTGGGTGTCGTACCCCAAACCACAAAGTGACTATAGACATAACTTGAAATATCCCATTCAATCCCAGTGGGAAATTTTCATCTTCTCTGTTGACAGTTCTCATCAAGGGAGTGATGAGGTAGAAAAGTCAAGCACTGGAGTCAGATAAACCTGAGTTCAAATCCTGGCTCTACCAATATGGCCGTGGGGTAGGGCTC
>NW_007731399.1:116978-126479 GCF_000696425.1 Galeopterus variegatus | reverse complement strand
GGAGTCAGATAAACCTGAGTTCAAATCCTGGCTCTACCAATATGGCCGTGGGGTAGGGCTCTGGACAGGTGGCTACATCTCTGAGACTTAGTATACTGGCATGTGCACAGGAGAAATCCATCAGCACATATATGCAAAACTCAGGACCCCACATGATAAACTAAAACTTAAAGCTAGGAATGCATCCCCATCATACAGCCATTGACTTTGACTTAGGGTTTTTCTTTAACTAAAGGAGCGAGAAGGATTTTTCTACCCAAATACTGCTATAATACTTTTCTAATGTGTGAGCTTTCTGCAGTCAAGCCAGCTAATTAGTATTATCTTTTAAAATCAAGAGACTGCGAGCAATTAAAAAGAAAGCTTTGGCCAATAGAATTTTTTTACTATTTTCATCTAAAAAGCTTTAATTTCTAAACATCAGGCAGAAAATGCTGACATTTTCTCCCTTGCAACAAAAGAAAGTTAGCTTTAAGAAATTATTTAGTTTCAAAAAAAATTACTTAATCTTATTACTCACTTCATTAATACCACATGGAAATTTCACTCTAATTTGCTTTAAAATCACTCTTCCAGGTGGTTTGTAAACGTGATTTTCTTCATTCTTCAACACGTATTTGACTTGAACTTCCCAAGCTACTTTTGTCCTTTCTGCCTCGTCTTCCAAATCCACAGCAGCCCCCTTCTCTATTTTCCCATCCTTCCTTTCCGAAACACCCACGGATTCTCGAAAGGGTGCCTCACAACCTTTTTCGTGTCAAGGGGCAGGTGCGAAAGCCCCACAGCTGAGGAGACTCGTGTCTGGGCACATCTGCTGAAGGATCCTCACTGAGACTCACCCAACATCCCTTTGGCCAAACACAATCAAAGGGCAAAGAAAATGAAGACCAAGAAAAAAGCCTCCTGGTGTATTTGATAGGGTTGATCATCCTCCCTTCCTGTTGTGCCCTCATTTCTCCAGCAGCTTCAATTGCTCTCTTCTTCCTGGGCCTGCGTCCAGGGCTCATCCCAGCTGGCTCCAGCCTTTCTGTTCTTCCGTGGCCCTCTCCTCAGAACAGCTAAGAGTATCATTTGGAGTCACCCTTCAGTGCTTCATTCAAATGCAAATCAATACTTTCTAGTTGCATGACCTTTATTTTAGATTGCTAAAATAATACATGTTTAAAAAAAAAGAAATGGTACAGAAATATGCAGCGCATGCATTCTCAACAGGGTGATACGGTCCCCAAAGGGGTGAAAACTGGTTCTTGTGATTTATAGTGAAAAATGCCTTGAATATTACAAAAACTTACTACCCTCTAAAGCTCAACCTTACCCCAGATAATCTTACTCCTTTGTGTTAGATCTGGTGGGGGCCAGGAGGCAATTAGGAAAAATGTTTAAAATGATTCTTGGGGAAAGTGACAATGAAACAAGGTGGAGAACACTGAGATAAATTGAAATGTACTAGTCTCTCTTCACTCCTCTCCCCCAAATCACACTCCCTGCCCAGAGGTAAGCTCCTATACGTCAGCCAATTCTTCTAGATCATGTGCATATGTATTACAACTCATCATATATAAAACTGCACTGGATAAGATCCCTTTCAAAAACACAAGTCCTGAGGGCCTATACTTCCTAATAGCAAAGAGAGACACTAGATCAGATAAAAGCCTACCAGTTGCTACCAAACAGTCAAGTCCTTCCTGGCACTGAGGTTTTAAGAAGTTTCCCTCTCAGAATTCTCCAAAGGGGAGACAGTATCAAGGGAGACAAAACTTCAAAAATGTCTCAACAACTGACCCAAAGCAAGATTCCTACATTGTCTTATGTGCTTTGCAGTGTAAGCAGGGAGCATTCAGCCAAGATGCAATTTGGTGAAAAGATGGGGGTGCACCTGGCATGAGACAGAGTGATGACATTCATGTACAAGAACTGTCTGATGGCCCCACTTACACCCAGGGATACCCTCAGATCTACTGAAGAATGAAGACTACTTGTCTTTCTCACACATTCCTTCTCACAATTTATTATTCTTCTCAAAAAGCTTGTTAAATCCTGGAAGCAGACAAGTCCAGGTTATTGTTTTGGTGTTTACAACAGAGTCTCCCAAATTTCAGTTGTGTCTGAATCCTCCTAGGCTCCCTGTTTCGAAACACTAGGACAATCCAACATGACCCCAAACTCTCAAAGTAAAATCATTCAACTTCAGCTTATCTCTCTTTCAAGCATTCCCTATGTTTTTTGGATTCTTGCTTTCAACTTCTTTCTCTATTATTCCAACATCCTGTCCTCCATTCAAATGGCTAGTGCATACCAGGCATGGGTCAAAGGCAAAGTCCTCACCATAAAAGTTCACATTCTAGCAGAAAGAGACAAATATTAAATAAAGTGTGTTAAAACACACATATATACATATAAAGTAGGGAATTCAAAATAAAGGTAGAACGATAGTACCTACCACGGTTTTAAAACAGGAACCAAAGAGATTTCCATCTCAAATGTCAAGATGCCTCTGCCTTTCCTTTTCATTTTCACTTGCCATTCTTAAAACAATGAACAAGCTTCAACATTTTTTACCTACCTTAAATCTCTCCCCTAACGGATCCTATAAACATGTACTAAAGATCACATGCTTTGAAGTCAAACTTCAAAAACTTCAAAACACTGTGCTCCCAATTCCAGTGTGACCTAAGTAACTTAACCCAGGTCACGCCACTTCTCACAGGTAGTCTCTTTCCTTCCAGGGCCTCCATGAGGACAGGTAAAGGGCTGTTCCGTAGGTAAAGAGCCCATTCTAATACCTGATACTTATAACAATTAATGCCCTCCATTTGTATCAGCTTGAGTACAGAGGTGCATACTTTTCTATTATCTGAACCCCACTGCAACCTGTTCACTTTATTGTCCACAGTCAAAAAGAAAGCTCCTCTGCAGACAAGCTCATCTGGGATACTGGCCTTCGCCACAGCTCATTCCTGCCTCTCCTGTCTTTGCTCAAGCTCTTCTCTCTACCTAGAATGTCTTTGCATCCCAATTCTCTTCAGACTGTTGCTGAAGTAACTATTTTTTAAAAAGAGCAGGTTTTGTGTCTTATGGAAGGTAGGAGTGGGAATTCTAGAGAAAATCACTTTACCTTAGGGACAATGATGTCAAGGAAGATTGCATGCTTTCTCAAGACCACCACTGAATCTAAGACTCATTCAATAACTTGCTAAGAAGTTGGATCAGAAATGAGCAGACATTTGAGCGGACATTTCAAAGCCATGGAAAATCACATTTGCCTCAGGTAAACAGGAGTGCATCTAAGAGCATTTTAAAGTCAGGCTGTTTTCTCGGAAGTGCAGCTGGATCTTCAGGTCAAGGTATCGGCATATGCTCCAGCACAATATTTTCCCTCCAAATATGTACAGTCAGATAAAGACAAAGACACTGCGACTCAACCTACAAATACTATGAAACTGACAAGAAACTAAAGCTTTTAAAATAACTAAAGAGGAGTTGGTCCAGTGCCTACAGCAAATAGTATAACAAATGGTAGGAAAAATGCAGAACAAATATGCCTTCTCTGTTTAGAAAATGACATTCAGACTATAAAGTTTAGAACACACAAAGGTAAAAGTGGATTTTGAAAGTTCAAATCTACACAAAGAGGGAATAAGTATAAAGGCCGGATTCCCACAAGAATCTAGATCAGAAAAAGTGAACAAAAATGTGCATATCCAACAGCTCACAGTGAAAGAAACCTTGGCAAACAGTAGTAAAATGAAACTAGAGACAGGCCTAGTCCTTCCCCATCCCACCCAGAAAGCAAGGGTCTCTCCATTACTGGCTGCAGAGCCTGGCTGTCCTCCTAGAGTGGACTCCTGGTGATAGAGTAAGCACCTGCGGGAAAGGGCAGTCGCCACTGGTAGCCAGTGTGGGCATGCCAGGCATGTCCAAGAACACCTGCCCATGTTCCTTCCTTGAGGGCATGACAGGCTCTTGTTTATCTCTGTACCCTAAAGCCCATTCCTAGTGCATAGTGGGCACGCAATAAGAGATTTTCACCTCCTGATAGTATTACCAGACCAGGGAAATGCCTCAGATTAAAAGATCTATTTGGTTATGAAAAGGAATCTGCATTTGAATGCTGCCGGTTTTTATGGGCTTCACATCTCCTTGCTCTGCCAATCGAGTAATCTTAGATGGATCACTAGAGGCATATTTGCTTTACTTTCTGATAAAAGTCCCTTATGTCTATGGCACTCCTTAGGTCTAGTTCAGTCACCCTAGAAGTAGGGTTCGGTCAGAAGGAACACCATACCCACTGTGCTGATCCATGTCAAGGCAGGAGGAGCACATAGTGACCTCAAGTCTTAGATTCAGATTTGTTCTCTTCTGTTTTGGTAATTAATGATTTGGAAACTATAAGGCATACTTATTAAAAGTGGGAATCAGAAAGATCTTGCATAGCTTAATAGACGAATTACTCAAGATATACGTAAAATACTGCTGAAAGCTCTAGAACTAGTAATGCTTACTCAGTTAGTTAAGTAAGGCAGATTTTAAAAATCCCTGCTTGAAAAGCCAGTTATACAATCCCCTTTAAAATATCATTGCTTGTCTTATTTGTTTGAATCACAACAGGGCCATTTGATAGCCAAGGAAAGCCTTATTTACAAGAAATGGGTATGAAAGGAGTATGTAAGCTATAAAACCTTATGCAATTATTATCATCCTACTTTATAGAGAAGAATGAATTTGCCAACAGCAGGATTAGAATCCTTCTACATGGAAGTGCTTTATCTACCTCACCAGGTTATTACATTGATCAAAACAGGAGTTAATGCTTTGCAGTCAAACAAATGAATTTGCCAACAGCAGGATTAGAATCCTTCTACATGGAAGTGCTTTATCTACCTCACCAGGTTATTACATTTTATCTACCTCACCAGGTTATTACATTGATCAAAACAGGAGTTAATGCTTTGCAGTCAAACAAAGGAAGTTAGGTAATAATCTCGCCATATCCTGGTAGGTTAAAACATGTCTGTGACATTACTGTGATCAGTTCTGAGTGATGCATCCTAAAAGGGGACACTAACAAACTGACATCAGTTTCTAGAAGGAGCAACCTGAGTGGTGAAAGGATCAGAAAAATCATACACAGGCTATTATGAGAACTGGCTAGCCAGAAGTGGCTATATTTGACCTTGAAGGAACTCTGGGGGTTTAAGAGAAACAGGCTAGCTACCATCCAAGCATTTAGATGGAAGTCATATTGATTAGGGAGTCAATTTATTCTGAATGCCACACAGAGGACAGACCCAGGATAAATACATAGAAAATCCAGGGAGATGGACTAAAAGCAAACAGGAATGGAAAACTACCATGTGAATGCCAATGAAGTGCAGGCAGGTGGAGGACCCACAAGAACGCCTGCTGGAGAACATTCTCCTGCTGGGAAGAAGGCTGGTTGGATCTTGAATTTTAGAGATCTGTAGAGATTGTACTGAATGGGGACCTTAGCTGAAGGCCCATAGGTGAAACAGGGAAAAACAGACATGCTCTTCAAGCCTTGTTTTCTTTGTTTCACTGCTAGAATATTTAAAAGGCTACCACACTCATTACCTACAGCATTTGCAGGTATCAGCTCTTTGCTGCTGTCCAGATTTTCGAGCCCTTGTCTCTTCAGGAGGACTCTAGGTGCCTCCAAAATAACCTGAGTTGGGCACATAGCTAGCACTGAAAAGTTGTCTTCTCTTTTTCCATAATTACATGGGACATTGTGGCAGCAACTCTTCTGTAGCTTTGGAATGTATACTCGTCATCAACTCTTCAGCAAGTTCACCTCACAGAACGAGTCTTACAGTCTACTGGGACTTAAGACACGAAATCCAACTCAACATTATTGTCCCAAAAGTAAACTGAATTGTTCTGAGAAGGAACTAGTCTCTACCAACCTGCGAAACCCTCTTTACTCCCAGATCACATTTATCCAAGTGCTCCCATCTGCAGACCTCAAAACTGAGTCTAAACACTACATGGCTCTCTCACTGTGAGCTACCCATGGGACAAGGCAGAAAAGGAGGCCAAGGAGAAATGGGATCCCAGCATTTCAGTCAGCCTTGGGCAAACCTGGAACTCCCCTTGGAAATCTAGATCTAGATCTCAGATTGTGAGTGCCATTTTTGCCTACTACAATGGAGTCTGACCATTTGAGAAAGATGGCTTTCTACAACCAGCTAGAGTTGAAACACCCAATTTTAAATGTAAGACAGATGCTAGCTAGTGAAATTTCAGGAGTCTTACAGATATATTAAGTGTTCAAGATAGCACCACTTTTTTTCCCCAATGAAAATTAAAGGATACAAACTTTCCATTAAAAAAAAAAGGATGGAATTTCCCATTTCCTTTTTTTATTATTATTATTTTTTTCCTTTTTGTCTTTTTTCGTGACCGGCAACGGATCGCAACCCTCAGTGTCGCGCCCGTACCGGACTGGGACCGGCCACGGGATCGCAACCCTCGGTGTTGCTCCCGCCCCTCACTCAGCCAGTGAGCGGCCGGTCTGTATGTGGGATCCGAACCCTCAGCGGGAGCGCCACCGCGCTTCCCAAGCGGCGCACTATAGCAGTGCGCCACCGGGCCGGCCCCCCATTTCCTTTTTTTAAAAAAAAATTTATACTGTGCCTTATGAAACAGCATACAAAGACAGATGATACTTTTTGACACTTTGAATAAAAAGGTGTTTGGTTCATTTTGTTTTCATGGAGAAGTGTGAAAGAAGATAAAGTCAGGGATAAGGCTCAAACACCTGCATGCCACCAAGTCCTACACAAATGCCACCAAAGACAGGTTGGATGCAAACTGGAGTCCAAGCTTCATATCCACCAAGACAAAGAAGGAAATAACCAACTACAGGATTCAGAGTTCCTTAAAACAAATAAGTCAATCTGAACACGGTTCCCTTTTCCAGTCCTGCAGCCTGAGAGGACCCTGTGAGGAGATCCTCTCCACAGACAGTAACGGCAACTCTACATGTTACATGACTGTAATGCAATCTGAGAGAACGAAAGAGGGAGAAAATACGTTCCTCTGGAAGCACTGCACCTTCCATCAGCGTGCTGAGACCCAACACAAAGGTCTCTTGGAGGTTATACAGTGAAAGCTTGCTACATACAACCAGGCACGAACAAAATCCAACTTCCCATCCCTTCCGGATCAAGGGCAACGGAACAAGGAGAGAGAGCAAGTGCCCAGGCTGCAAAGAGACCTTGGCAGAACTTAGTACAGAAAAGCAGCTGAATCAACAGCGTATTCCACGCTCAGGCCTTACCTGGACCATTTTTTACTATCCTTGTTCCCTACGCCATCAGACATCAAAGGCTCCAGGATAACAAGGTCAGGAGCAAAGTAACATCCCTATTTCACATGGGAAGAGGAACAACAATGGCAAGGGAAGAGGAGATATCTTGTCCACATGGCTCTGAATCTTCACAGTCCTCTTCCTTTCTCCTTCCCAGCATGGCCCTTCTTCCGATGGCTACCCCTCTTCCCTCCGCTGCTTTGCTCCCACCTATCATGTACACCAAGCCCTCCCCTTCACGTGGTCCATCAGTGGGCACGGGCTACTCCATCTCGCCTGAAACAAGCAAATCTTTGACTGAACCTGCTGCCAGCCTCAAACACTGTCTTGCTTCTCTTTTATTTCATGCCAAGCCTCTCTATTTCCTCACTTAGTACACCCTCTTAACCCCATAGAAATGTGCTCTACTGAAGATGATCTCTTAAAAGGTCACCTGTGACCTCTCAATAGCCAGCTCCAGTGGCCTGTTTCCAGTGCTCCTCCTGGCCTCTCTGCAGCACACAGTACTTTCCCAGAGGCCCCTCCAGTCTCTCCTCCTACAGCTTCTTGTTAAAAGACACTATCCTGGGGCTTCTTGCTCTGGCCTGCCCTCTCCAGATACATTGCCCTTCTCCTCTACCCCTTGACAGATGCCAATTCTCCCTCAGCTCTGGCCTTAGATTACAATGGTTAGGAGCATGGGAAACTGCTGGAAACTGAACAGTTGGGTTAGAATCCCATCTACACCCAGCAGCAAGTTTCCTCTGCTTCAGTTTCCTCATGTGTAAACCAGGGATCATTAGTAGTACTTGCATCACAGGGTTGTTGGGAAGAATCAATGAGTTAATTCATGTAAATTGTAAGAACTCAACTATGTCAACCTTTATCCTTCTACCTATGTTTTTTTTATTGTTAACCAGATAAATTTAATTAATTTATGTTTATTCAAGGGAAAATTCCCACTTCTCGATTTCTTTCTTTCTTTCTTTTTTTTTTTTTTTTTCTCTCTTAAACCTTCTACCTATGTTTGCTATCCAGAAACTGGAAAGATTTCCTCCTTCAAATTCAATATACTGTAAAAACCAATTACTTAACATGACTTGATAGCCATCGCGATGAGACCATTTTAATGCTGCCTAAGCTTTCCATTTAAAAAACTACTTACATTATCAATCTATGAAAGAGATGCCCTCACCCCATGCCAAAGCCTCATGCCACTGCCAGCTCCCACCTGAGTCTGGTGGGGTGAGAGATGGCGTAGAGATCACAGATATGTCAGGGACTCATGACTTGGTAATAAAGAATTAAAGCAAGTGACTTAAATTTTGAAGTCCACTTTGAATCAGTTTTGTTTTTTAACATCAAGAGGAGAGGAGATTCTACTTCTCTTTCATACCATTGGAAGAAGTATAAACTGATTTTTTTTTAAAAGAGCAATTTGGCAATACCTTATTATACATGTAAATGTTAGGTCAAAAGTTATGCACTTTTCCACACAAGTACTTTGTAAGGAAATATCCACCAGTAAGGAAGTAGTGAATAAATAGTGGAATTCTATATAACAGACTATGTAAGTCAGTTTCTAAAATATTTGAATGATAGTCAAAGTTGTATAAGTGGTTGGGGATATAGGTATATAGTATACTTTCACCTTCTTACTTTTATACTTTGGTACTGTTTGCATTCTTCCCAAAAAATATTTCATTCACAAAATAAAGATTTTTTAAAAAGAGAAGAGATTCTCATGAACAAGGAAGATGGCGCCCTAAGGTGGATCTACTGTCTTCATGCAGAGATGACTTATCCAAAGGCTGTGGGCTCAGCAGGGATTTGGACCCACATCTGGCTCCAAAGTCTCAGTCTTTTCCACTGCTGGATATTGCCCCATCCCTACCCCACCAAGCTGAGAGACAGCAACTCTCTATACTGTAATTTGTATACAGCACACATAACAATGCTGCCTTCCTGAAGAGGGTTAAGAATAGCGAGCAGGGTGATGGCTTAGACTCCGGCTTAACAAAAAGTCCTTTTCAACTCATGTAGAAGCGAGAGTACATGCAAAAGTACACTCTACCGTATCACCGTACCAGAAGGATGCACACAGGTATGCTGCCAGGTTAAGAGAGCATTAATTCAAACCAGCCCACTGAAATCTATAGTCTCAAAGGGCGTTGCCAGCGTGGTTCAGAAGT
>NW_007731399.1:114037-115614 GCF_000696425.1 Galeopterus variegatus | reverse complement strand
GATCGCCTAGAAAATTCTTAGGGAGAGAAGGAGGAAATAACCATGAACACTTAGGTTATGACTTACCCAGAAGTGTCCCTCCAAGCACAAAAGGCCTCCTTTTTTCTCTGCATTCAGGTCCTTAATTCCTGGCCTTCCCAGCACAGAGGTACCACCCAACAGTCACACCCACACCCTGAAGCTTCCCAGTCCTGGGAGCAGAGGGAAGATGCTGAGGAAGTTCTCTTCCTATTTTGTGGGGAAAACTAGGAATTCATCTTCTCTGCTTCGCACAGGTCTAGGCAGGGCCTACATAAGAGCACTTAAAACTGCAGGCCTCCAGTGACAAGAAAGATTCAAACACCTAAAGATAAATACATTTACCAGCCAGCTATGGAAGAATACAAGCCCTATCTGAAACCAGGAAATGAAAAATGTATCTCGTTTAAGAGAATCAACCTTTTAGGCAGAAAAAGCAGAATACCACCATGCTCGGAAAGCAAGGCCTCTAGCTCTACAGAAACGTCATTGGCCCTGAAGGCCACGTGGACCAAAAGGAGCAGGGATAGAGACCCCGGGATTTCACTGTGGAAACGCATAGCAGGCCTCCTAGCGGGAAGAGTCTTGGATAAGTACAGGGCGTGGGGGTGTGCAGATCATATCCCTGACACGGTAACGAAACAGATAGTACAGCTAGGTGTCGTGGTCTCCTATCTACCAGAGCCTCATTCAGATACAAATTCATGAATGAATGCTGAAGTTCTGGAGATAGTATCAACATCTAGAAGATAAAAGAAGCTCAGAACACAGGACCAAGCCTAATCAGCAGAGAACCAGCCAGCAAAATGGAACAATGGCTAACATTTATATAACATGAACCTTTGCTTCTCGGCATTATCCTAAACACTTTACATGGATTATCTATCTTATTTCTCCCAACAGCTCTCTGCAAAGGTGAGCATTACAATATATCCTCATTTTACAGAGGAGAAACAGATTACGTCTTTTCCCTAAAGTCCACAGTAAGACGCAGAACCAGGATTCCAACCCAGTCTCCACAGTCCACATTCTTAACCACTGGGTTCTACTTACTCACTGACAAGAACCTTGGATAACAGCTACTAGGGCATCTTCAAATTCACAAGGGTTCAGGTGGTCATAAGTTTTTTGTAAAACTTGCAAGATATTTTTGTATTTTTTGTAATGAGGACACCACAATCACATAAGCCTCCGTTCTCACAAACAACCTGGATCTATTCTTGGGCTCCAGAAATCCTTAAAAATCTAAGGGTACAAGTATATATGAATAACAGTTAAGAGCCCATTTGTGGCTATAAAATGAGTTCAGAGTTAAGGAGAACCAATGCATGTGGTATATGCCATAGGAAGCTAAAGCCTAGAAGTAAAATGGAACTTGCCAAAAAATCCAAAGGACAAGCTTCCTCCTACCACCGCCTAGTCTGAGAAGGAAAATAAAGCACTTCCTCACTCTCTTGGATATAATGATAATGACAGGCTGGAAAACCAAAACCATCCAATTGTGCTTCCTTTTTTCAGTGCCATAGATAATACCCTAAGGTGATGTGTCTTGTTTGGGG
>NW_007731399.1:109633-113334 GCF_000696425.1 Galeopterus variegatus | reverse complement strand
GGGGAAAAAAAAGCTAAACACATCTACACATTGTTACCAATATTCTGGTGCTCTAGCACCAAGACAAGGCAGACCACCTTTCAGAGCTGGAGTCCCCATGGGGTTACTCTGAACAGAGGTACTCTAGGAGCAACTGCTTGTCCAAAGGGCACTGTGCAGACAGGCTGGGAAGATCTCATGGGACATTGGATCCTACCTAACTATTACTACATGATTGTTTCATTTACTCTTCAATTGACCTATGATTTTCAATAATAAATCTTTATATTTTTTTGGTGGCTGGCCAGTATGGGGATCTGAACCCTTGACCTTAGTATTACAACACCTTGCTCTAACCAACTGAGCTAACCTATTCCTACCAAAAAAAACATGCTGAGGTAAGATCATTTCAGCTCCCCTCGCCCTGCCCCCTCCACCACCAATCTATTGCTTCCCCTTTCCCTGAGACCTATAAAAAAGCTCCCCGCAGCATGTGCTAGAAGCCTGGTGAGAGCATGCTTCATTGCATCCTCAACTTTACAGGAAACTATTCTGACTCCAACATTTTGTTCAGAGCCAGTGTCAGGAAATTCTGTGCTTCCCTTGAGGACCTGTTACATGTTTTCATGGCTTATGAGGCACAGAGCTGTTTCCCTTTTCATTTTAGTCCCCAACATGCATTTTAGAACCTGGCTCAACATGCATAATACACACACAGGACCCATTACTTCATGAGTGTTTCCATCCCACTGAACTATCTACATCTACCAGCTTCTACATTTTCCCTGGCCCTTCTACTCTATTACGGTTTTTATAAACTGCAAGTTATTGATTCTTTTGTTGTCATCTTTTTTTCTTTTATTGTAATTTTTATTTTTATTTTTTGTCCTTTTTGAGACCGGCCGCACCGCGCTCAGCCAGTGAGCGCTGTGAGCGCACCGGTCATCCCTATATAGGATCCAAACCCGCGGTGGGAGCGGGCACTCTCCCGAGTGTGCCACGGGCTCGGCCCTCTTTTATTGTTATTAAAGAGACTTTGGTCATATTCCAGGCCCAAAGATCCTAATTTTTTAGATTGTTTTCCAACATCTTCTAGCCCATTAAAAAAAGTAAGTTTACATCTTCTGCCATATATCTTCTCATCAAACAAGTGCCTTAAAGATTTTTCTCTGAAATTGTACTGATTAGAAGTTTTTAAGATCAGACTTCCCCAACTCATTGATGAACTGCTTTCACAGCTAGAATATAAAGAGACCAAAAGCTGATTAATACAAACTGAATACTTAAAGAGTCAGGGACATACAAATCTAAAAAATATAATACCAATAACCAATTACTAAGAGCTAACAGCTACAACGGAGTCACTGAGTACTTACTACAAGCCAGACACATCTCAACAGCGCAGTGTTTGAGGGTGATAACTATTATTACCCCCATTTTATAGATAAGGAAACCAGGAGAGAGATGTCAGATAACATCATACACAGCAGTCAGTGGCAGAGGGGACTAGAACCCACATCTGCTCCAAGGTCCACTCCACACTGTCTCCCCAGGATGTTATACTTTTTTCACTTTGTTAAAGGAGGTTTTAAGAAAAAAAAAAATCTGACATTTAAGCAACATGTCAACTACACAATACATAAAGAAAAAGCAGGAAGGAATCAAAAGGTTTCCAAACCAATGTCAAAGTTAACATTTCCATATACCCACTCTTCACCTAGCCAGCCATCTTGAGCCCTCAGTCAAATGGCAGTGTCTCATACAGAAGCCTAGCAAGCATGGATATTTGATTTCTAAGCCCAGAACAGACTATAAACAGTATTACATGAATAATCACAATGTCAAGAGACAGGTGGACAGCAAAAGGGGAGGAAAAGAGTCAGACAATAGTGATTTATGTAGAAGAACATTCCCAAGTACTTCACTAAACTAAGACCTCACTTTTAGAGTTAAAATTCTTAGAACATGCCAACTTTTTTCTGTGACCTCGAGCAAATCACCTCCTTTCCCAGTTTAGTTTCAGCATCCTCATCTGTAAATGATGTCGAGTAATCCCAGCAATCCTTCCCACCTCACAGGACTGCTCTGATGAGATCAAAAGACTTCCTGTGAAAGAATACTGTATGAAAGGACCACGTCAATGGAAGCACTTATTAAAAACTAGGTTTGGTGCTTAAAGGGATAAACCCACAGCCTTTATAACTAACTTTCCAAAGGTTCTAAAAAGTGAGGTTTTGCTGTTTTTAAACATTTGTAATAATTATAGTGACCTAGCTGCAGTCTGTGCATTTCCTTGGGTCTGCTCGATAATAAATAGGAAAAGGGCAGAAGCTGCTATATTAGTCAGCAAAAAGAAAATTAGCATGGATATTAACATCCAAGAAAAGTAAGTCACTTGAAGGACTGCCAAAGTTATCGGCACCTCATTTACAATGCAAAAGGTAAAGAGACACAACTGCTGGTGGCCAAGAACCACAGGGGCGAAATATAATTAATGGGCAATCCAGGCCAGGGTATTACAACCAACAGTTCCGACGTGTTGATTCCTCTGGAAAGCTTCCTAAAGCTTGGCTGGTAAACCCTTTTTGCTACAAAGTGTTCAGTTGGTGAGGTTGGGACTTAATCATATACAAACTACTCACCTTTCTGTTCTTTAAAAAAATGTTTAGGAAACTTCTAAAATGGGTAACACATTTGAAAAGGTAAAGGATTTCAACGTTTCAATTCTAGACACAGTAAAATCAACTCCTTGCTTCAAAGATTGTTCAAAATCTACTAACAACTGAATTATACTATGATAAGTAGACTGGAACAGCGGGAGAGATGAGCCTCAATTCTCCCTTGGGGTTTGACAGCGGTGGGCTTCATAACCTCTAATTCACTTCACACCGCGTACACCCGCAGCCTTGGGACATTACAGCTCTGACAATGCCAGTGTATTCCCCCAGCGATCGGACGATGCGGCGGCGATCCTAACATGCTTCGGCTCCCGGGAGGTTAATGGGAATTAAATCACAGCAGCCCTCCTTTGTGGCGCTTTGGCCAGAACAGCAGAAAGGAGACAATGAGCGTTCTGTGCGCAGTTCCGCGCCGATTGGCTAGTCTCTCCCCCCAGAAACCCCTGATGTCATGGGCTTGGAATGTAGGGAGGGAGGAAGGAAGGAGAGGATTTGGGGAGGGGACGTCTCTCATCTCTTTCCCAGGCCAAAAGTCCCAAAGATAAACCCAATGCATTCTTACGCTCAACGGCAAAGCTGAGCGTCACCAGGTCCCTATCACTCCAAACCACAACCCGCCTGAGCAAGTAAACCCGAAACAAAAGCAACCTACAAAGATACTCCTTGATACCGTGAAAGTCGAATGTACTACAAACTTCTCAGGATCCTATAAAGAGTCAAGTCTACAGCAGATAACACTCCCAGAGCGCTGCGCTCAAGCTCTGTCTACGTTTCCCAGAAGCAGCAGCCGCAAGGCACCGAGAACCGGACACTGAAGGGTCCTGGACCGGCTGCCATTCCTCCGGGGGCCCAGGGGTCGGTGGGACCCAGCGGTCTCCCTCCCAGGAAGGAGGCGAAGAACAATGAGGCCGGCTCGGCCACGTAACCGCCTAACTCCGCTCGCTGCTGAACTGGGCCGGGGGGCTGGGGTGAAGGAGGCACCGGGTCGGCCAGCAGCCTGGGGCGGACGGCGGGGGCTGCTCGCTGGGTCCCCGGCCGCGCGGA
>NW_007731399.1:106601-108175 GCF_000696425.1 Galeopterus variegatus | reverse complement strand
CGCCGGGGGGCTTCCCGGCCGCCGGTAGTTCACGCCAACTTCCAGGCATTCTCCGCGGCGTTCGGGCCCACGGAGGGAGGAAGCCCACCGGAGCTGGTGCGCCGCTGACCCGAAGCTTCCCTGTGTCCCCTCCGCGGCCCGAGGCCCAGCGCGCCCGGATGGAGGGCAGGGCCCTTCCGTCGCTGCTGGAAACACCATGAGCAGCCTCAGAGCCCCTGGGCCGGGGCCGGGGGACGGGGGGTGTCCGCCGACACCTGCTCCTTCCTCCCACACCTGTCGGTCTGACCTCCACCCCGCTGCCGCCACGGGAACGGGCTAGGCTTTCGGCCAAATTCAAGCTCGCCCTGTCTGAACCTCTAAATGCAGTGCAGGGAAAAAAATGGGGAATGTACTAAGGCAAAGCCTGGGGCATTTCGAGTCCTTTTCTGGATTCCCACCAGCTCCTCTTTACAAGCATCTTTCTCTGGAATTCAGCTAGTGCAAAAACCCAAGGGGCTGTTGCTTGTGTTTTGGAATCTGAGGCCTCTGTAATCAGGAGTCTTTGAGTAGAGATAAGTATCCTCAAGACCAGAAGAGGCCTCCATTCTTTCATGATCCCGATTCCTACCCACACTTTCCTTCTAATCTCGAAGTCATTCGATAGAAAGGAGAAAGGGAACAGAACATTCGTCACCCGCCTACTTGCCTGGGCACTGTACTAAACTAGATGTCTTCCAGACGTTTTCCCACTTAGTCCCTTGAAGCGACCGCTAGTTAGACTACACATTGCTTTTAGAGGTGAGAAAGCTGAAAAGTCAGAGACTTAAGTACATGGCCGAGGTCTGCCGCCTCCAAAGCTTCACCTCTTGCCATCACTTTCTAGTGCCCACCTGGGACAGGTTTCAGTCCGTGAGATCTAATTCGAGAGCTTTGCCAAATACTAGCCACTGCCCCCGAAGAAATCATGGAACCAGGTGTGGCAACCTGCTTGAGAAGAGTAGTCAAAACACCTCACCATAGTTGAACCATACTGGAATAGAAATGAATTAGGCAACTTGAAAAGGAAATGCATAAAACTGCTATTAATTTTGCAAGGATTTTCGCATTGACTTTGAGGGGTGGGGTTTGAGAGACAGGAGGAGGCAAATAGGGAGAGAAATGAAATGATTTATAATGATTTGCTAATTTAGTCTGGAGGTGGTAATGATAATTAGGGCATTCTTCCCACACAAAGATGACACAATTGACCCACCATTAGTGGGGTAAGCAGTTTGGGCTGTTTTTCCAGTAGTGACGGCAACAGTGGGTCATTCATAAGACTTCACTCACTTTGGGACCAACAAGTGTGAGAAATGGATTCTGTCAGTGCTCCAGAGGCTTCCTTCATTTCTCATTTAACTATTGTGTAGGAATAAGTAACACTATGTTTAAAAATGAGAAAAACTTAAAATTTGGAATAATTTTAACAGCTTTATTGACGTATAATTGATATACAACACACTGTACATATTTTAAGTACATACACCACATACATACATACACATACCCGTAAAACCCACCATCACAACCAAACAATGGACATATCCATCACCCCC
>NW_007731399.1:105138-106436 GCF_000696425.1 Galeopterus variegatus | reverse complement strand
ATAATTTTAACAGCTTTATTGACGTATAATTGATATACAACACACTGTACATATTTTAAGTGTACAGTTTGATACATACACCACATACATACATACACATACCCGTAAAACCCACCATCACAACCAAACAATGGACATATCCATCACCCCCAAAAGTTTCCTCATGTAACCCCTCCCACCTCACCACCCTGTAAGCCCACCCCTGCTTCACACTCCACCTCACCAGGCAACCACTTATGTGCTTTATGTCGCTATACATTCGTGTGTATTCCCTAGAATTTTATATAAATGGGATCATACACTGTATGCTGTCTAAAGACAATATTACAACAAATTTAGTTTAAAGATCTTAATTGACTCCGTGCAATTCTAGAGTTGGGCAACACTTCGTTCTATAAAATAGAATGAGTGTTCCTATCAGCTGAGAAGAGGAGACATCAAAAGGTTGAGAAAGCAGAAACAGAAAACAAAAAGCTGATTGGTCATTTCGAAGTTACTTTTCCTATAAAGGTTAAAGCGTAGGGACTTCCTTATCATGCTGGCTAAAACTGACCCGTTTGAGGATTTGACTATTAGCTCTCCACTGATTTCTTGGAAGTTCAGATAAAGATCTTAATGGAACCTCAGCATGAGTGACTTAATTTTTGGTTTGGTCTGTTGGGTCTAGTGGAGGAGCTCAGTCCAAACCAATGGTCTCCTATAAATTTTATTTAACAATAAAATTTTGTTTTATCTGGCTTCTTTCACTCAGCAAAATTATTTTGAGATTCACTGATGTTGTAGCATGCATCGTTAGTTCATTCCTTTTTATTGTTGAGTAGTGTAGTCCACTGTAGGAACATAACACAGTATGTCTATTCATTCTCTTGCTGTGAACACTTTGGTTGTTTCCAGTTTTTGGCTATTACAAATAAAGCTTCTACAAGCATTCATGTACAAGTTTTGTGTACACATATGCTTTCATTTCTCTTAGATAAATACCAGTGGAATGGCTAAATCACATGAAAGGCGTGTGTTTAACTCCTTAAGAAACTGCCAAACTTTTTCCAAGATGTTTGTACAATTTTACATTCCCAGCAGCGTGTACGCGAGTTCCAATTCCTCTGTGCCACGCCAACACTTAGTATGCCCAATCTTTTTAAATTTAGCCATTCTAACAGGTGTGGAGTGGTGTCTCATTGTCTTAATTTGAATTTCTCTAATAAGTAATGATATTAGGCATCTTTTCATGTGTTTATTTGCCATCTCTATATCTTTTTCATAAAGTAAACATTTTCAAATCTTTTGCCCATTTTTTT
>NW_007731399.1:100607-103901 GCF_000696425.1 Galeopterus variegatus | reverse complement strand
GGTCCAATGTTCTTAAGTATTTTCACTGGAAGCTCCTTTAATACGCAGAACACTTTGAACTAAGTGTTGTTAGAGAGATCAACTCTATCTTTCCAAATTCCTATCAATTAAAAGCAGTTAGTGGAGTTTTAAGAATCAGTTAAGAACGTATTATTTTACAGATGAAAATCTGTGGTCGTATTGTCATATCCCTTGCCATCAAGATAACAGTAACAAATGTTTAGAAGAATACACCCTGTAAATCCACAATGCCAGAGAATTACAAAGAACTACAAAGGAATTGATCAGTTATATTAAGGGCAGGAGGACCCTAGAAGGCTCAGAGACAAAGAGACTTAAGCACCTATTGTGTGCTAAGCACTATTAGGGGTGCATTATGGACAGCGATATCATATAATTTATCACTCAAATAGGGAGACTTTTAAAAGGGTACTATTAATAATATCATTTTTTTGTCTCAGCCAGTCCCGGTAAAGCCCCTTAATAGTGTGCTCACTTTCACCTTCAAAAGTGTCCCTATTGAGAAACAGTCATCCCACTTACAGGTATCACTCACAACAACCCTGTAATGGTAAATATTGTCTATTCTCATTTTATAATCAGAAACTAAGATTTAATGAGGAAGGATACACAACTTGGCCAGAATCAGATGGCTAACAGAGAGCAGAATCGGGAGTTGAAGTCAGGCCTGGTTTAGGATGATTTCTCAAAAACCAATTTCCCAAATCCCTGAAGAATTTGAAATCACTCTCTTTCTTTGGATGCATTATGGAATTTATTATAAAAATGCTCCTATACTTAATGTCTTTTTTCTTCTAACAACAACTTTGTATGGGATTTGACCATGACCTCTTGTTGCTCATCTTCATGTGAGATCAGCTTTCCCAAACATGAACAGCCAGAGGAAGAGATGTGGATGAGAGATAAGAGAGATATGAGAGGCATGGGAGGAATGGGAGCAGGGCGTGGAGCTCCCCTGCCCTCCTCGGCGTGCCACCCTCCAGGAACCTCCACGTGCTCGTCCATCCAGAAGCTCCCTGCAATCACTCTTTTACACCCTTGTAAGGCACACCTACTCCTTCATTTGCCCCCTGCACTGCATCTCCTCCTTTTGGGGAGTGCTCACCACTCACTCTAGGTGACACTGTTAGCATATCAATCATATGCCACCATTCCACCAGAGATGGGCATGTGGAAGATTTGTCAAAGGAATTTCTCTATCCCCCCTAGGCCTAGCTACTGGGTCCAGGGAGGCATGTGACCCAAGGGGGGGNGGGGGGGCCCACCAGAGCTATTTATGGTGAACAGACATGGAAGCTGAACATTTTGGTTATAGCAGACAGAAAACAAAGTCAAACTGACTTAGACAGAAAATGGACATAATTGGTTCATGTCACAGAAAGGGCTAGGAGATCTAGCTTTAGGCATGACTGGATTCAGGGTCTCAGTCAATGGCATCACAAGCCACTGTGTCTCCACATGCCATTTCTTTTTGGTTGACTTCCTCTGACCTTCCCGCTTAGTGGAAAACTCACCACTAGAAAGTCCAGGATTACATCCTAAAGTCTCAGCAGCCACATCAACAAAGAGAACACAACAGAAAAGTGAACAATTTCCCAGTAGTTTCAATGACAGTCCCAGAATTGAGTCTCCTTGGCTTGGTTTGGGTCGCTCACCTATCCCCACATCAAGCCCTGTGGCCACAGGGAGGAAGCTATGGTGGCAGGTCTGGTTACATGTGTGGAGACGGTGTGGGAGGTGACCAGGAACTGAGAGAGGGAAGACGCACACCCCAAAGGAAAATGATGGTGCTGCACACGCTCCTCTCTCTCAGCTCTACATTAGAAGGGCCCCTCATTTCCATGGACACCTTCAGAGCCCTGCACGTAAGTTTTTATTTATTCTTTTTCTCAAGGAGGGCCTCTAAATGTGAATAAGCTTCAGGCCCCCCCAAATCCAGAACTACCCTATAAGGGAATCATCCAGAATACCCGCTCCCCCTTCTCTTATGGCCAGTTAGGCACCAAATTCCTGTCCATTGCCTTCCTTCCATTCCAAAGANGGTGCTGCACACGCTCCTCTCTCTCAGCTCTACATTAGAAGGGCCCCTCATTTCCATGGACCCCTTCAGAGCCCTGCACGTAAGTTTTTATTCATTCTTTTTTATTCTTTTTCTCAAGGAGGGCCTCTAAATGTGAATAAGCTTTAGGCCCCCCCAAATCCAGAACTACCCTATAAGGGAATCATCCAGAATACCCCCTCCCACTTCTCTTATGGCCAGTTAGGCACCAAATTCCTGTCCATTGCCTTCCTTCCATTCCAAAGAGCTTGAAATTGAGGTTCTTATCATCTCTTGCTACAGAATGGCACCCTGCCCCCCACCTTCCCCTCCCAGATTCTGCAGATTCATCTCCAGAACTGTAGCCAGACAGCATGGCAGTTCCTCAAAAAATGAAAAATAGAACTGATATATGATCCAGCAATTCTTCTTCTAGGCATATACCCAAAGGAATTGAAAGCAGAGCTTCGAAGAAATATTTGTACACTCCTGTTCATAGCAGCAATACTCACAATAACCAAAAGGTAGAAGCAACCTGTGCCCATTGATGGGTAAATGGGTAAAGAAAAGGTGGTATATACATGCAATCAAATACTATTCGGCCTTAAAAAGGAAAGAAATTCTGACACATGCTACAACATGAAAATAAAAACTGATGCCTCAATGACTTTTCTAAATACACATGTGATCACAGTATCCACCTTACTTAAAAGTCTAGTAGCTCTTCGTTTCGCCACAGGGCCAAGCCCATGCTCTTCGGTCACAGGGTTGCTGTAATGAGGACTGAAAAAAATCATGTATGCAAAGTGTTTAATAACGCAGCAGTGCTTGACATAGGGGATTTGCTCAATAATTGGATGCTATTACCATTATTATTACAAGGGTATTGTCTGGCCTCTCCCTACCTCTTGAATCTTGTCTTCTATCTCTTCCCATCTTGTGCTTAATTCTAGAAACAGCCCTGAATAGTCCATGCTGTTTCACACTTAGGTACCTTTCCATAGGTTCTTTTCTCTGCTTCTATTTGTTAACATTTATCCTTCAACATCCAACTCAAATACCACCTTTTCCCCGTAGCCTTCCTTGTCTCACAAACCTTCAACAGTTTTATTCATTCCCTTTTCTATGTGTCCTTTCTATTTTGTAAATGCCCCTATGGTTGCTCATGACACAGTGTCATGTAATTCCTTTGTTTACATGCTCCTTCCTAGATTGTGAGCAGATTTAGGGCCGGA
>NW_007731399.1:91720-100227 GCF_000696425.1 Galeopterus variegatus | reverse complement strand
TTTATTCATTCCCTTTTCTATGTGTCCTTTCTATTTTGTAAATGCCCCTATGGTTGCTCATGACACAGTGTCATGTAATTCCTTTGTTTACATGCTCCTTCCTAGATTGTGAGCAGATTTAGGGCCGGAACTGTGTCTTGTTCATTGTTTTATTCCTCAAGATCTTATATTGAATATGGCATAAAGCAGAGGGTCAACAAATGTTTGCTCAGCAAAGAATATAACAAGTAATTTCTTAGCCACTTTTACAAATCTTATCGCATTTAATCCTCAAAATAACAATTATAAGGAAATATTATTGTCCTCATTTTTATTTTAGATGAAAGGAAAGGCCCAGAGAGGTTAGTAACTTCTTTTAGGTCACACAGCAATGAGATCAGAACCAGAATTTAGGTTTCTTTCTGCTTCTGAAACCTATGTTTTTCTTGCCACACTACATTACATCATTATAATTTATAGTTTCCTCAGGGAGGCAGTGTAAGGAAAACAAAAGTGAAAGCTAAATTCAGATTTAGAGAAAAAGAAAAAGAGAGCAAGTAGAAACATAAAAAAGTACAAAGAAAATCTCCAAAATGAACCCGGAAAACTAGGAAGAAGAAAGTTTCATGGGAAAAAGTGAGTAACCATAGAAGGTAAATGAAGACAGAAGAAAAGACCATGTTATTTTTAAACATGGTCTTCTCATTGAGAAGCCTCAAGGCCACAGGTCCAGTAGAAATCAAATTATTGGGTAAGGAAGGGAAGAATTGGTGAAGAAATGAAGGCAGCAGATCTAGAAAACGCATCTATTGTGGAAGGAAGCAGAAAAAGAAGCAGTCCTTAATAAACAGGCAGCTAGGTTAGGAGAAGCAGAGAAAAGAATCCATAGTGGTACTAAAGGAAGGGGTCAGGAGAGCTGGAGAGGTGAGAGTTCATGGAGTCAAAGGGGCTAGCAGGAGCTGACGGGGTAAAGTGCTTATTCTGGACATCCAGAAAGGAGGACAGTCCGCCTCTCCCATCACCCACCTCTTGCCACTATCTCTTTCTTTTGATCTCTTTCCTTCCTCTCCTCATTCCCATAATCACTCATTCATTCATTCTCCTTCTCTCCCTCCCCCTGCGCTCTCTGTGTGTCTCCCTTCTCTTCTTTTCTCTCTGCTTGTACTTTTATCTTGCCTTATTCCCGCTAGAAGCAATTGGCAGTACCCCACCAATTTTATCTATTGTTATTCAGGATCAAATAAATTGCTGACTGTTTAGGTTTCGTGTTAACAATAAAACACAATGCTTTGGCAGCTGCCATAGGACTTGGCAATCTAGAAAGGGAGTTTAGGAAGAGGGGAGAGGCCCCAGTCGGGGCTATCTTGTCTGGGGTTCATAACTTTCACAAGACCTTTATGCAATGATTTTTCTGTGTGTATGTGCTCATGTACATTTTTTGGGAGAAGATTCCACTGTTTTTATTGATTCTTAAAGAAAAAAGAATCCAAAAGTTTATGGGCTCCCCTGCCTTTCACCTCTATCAATTACCAGTTGCTCGATTTTAAGCTTCTTTATAATAATTTGTGTTCCTGGTTTTTCATAATGATACAGCTTAAAAGCTTTTGTTTGTAAGGAATAGGGTTAACATCAAGAATCTCAGCTAAGCAATCTGTGTGAAGTACAAAATGCCTCACATGCCATTGTCACATTCCAGCCTTCTTTGTTCCTTATCAAAAACCTTAGATAATTTAATTTAAGATGCTATCGAAATACTAACGCAGTTTAACTCCTTTGTAAACTTGTTTATGCTGAAATGTGCAGGCCAGAGTTCCCCGTTGAAATGCAATTCCTTTTCACTGCTTGAGACAGTGGGTATCATATTCTTAATGGTCTAAACTTCAGCACAAAGCACTGTTCTGACAAAGAAGTGTATTTCCAGATTATGTGGAAAGTTTCTTAGCACCTGTTTCTTAAAATAAAAGTGTTTACCTTTACCTTTTGGTAATGAAGACATTAGGAAAACAGGCATTTGATTCAATAGTATTAAAAGCATTAGCACAGTAAACAGAAAACTCAACTAACAGAATTTTTTTTTTTCATTTCACATTAGATTATAAACTCCAGGAGGTCAGGAACCGTTCTGTTCAACATTGTATCTCCCACATTTATACACAGTAATCATTCAATAAACATTTATCTTGTTAAAATAATTAATTAGAAAGCCAATTCATCAGGCTGAGATGGCTCCAGTGCCTTGGGTTCCTACATAAGTAAATCAAAACCCAAATCAATATAAGCAGTAAAATGAAACTTAAGCTTAATCAATCAGAAACCACCAACTAACCTATGACTAGGGACTTTCTGCTTTAACCAATCAAATATTATGTTTGTCTTGCTTCCATGAATACCTTACGAAAGTTTTCCCCTTACACCCCTCGGTGGAGTGCTGACCTGCCTGTGGTCTGGTGCTGCCTGATTCATGAATCACAGTCTGCTCAAATAAACTCTTTAAACTTTTAATGTTTAGATTATTTTTTAAAAATCTAATAAATGAATGTAAAAAAAGAGCAAATAACAGAATATAGTTGACAGAATCTTCAGAGGCTTATCATTTGGTCAACTTTATTTTGCTCAGTTCATTTACTATTTTTTGAGTGCCAACTCTGTACTGGGGACTCTCCTCGGCCTTGTGAATACAATGGTAAGTAAAAGGGTTAAGATCTTTCTTTAGGGGCTTTCAATTCTAGGACCATATCAAGCAAGGAATACTATGTCAGGGAGTCAAGAGCACCATGAAGACAGTAAACCGACATTGTGCTTAGAGAGTATGTGTGCTGCTTGAGAGAGGGCGGTCTGGGGAGGAGCAGATGCTCAAGGGGAGGGGATAATTGGGAAATGCACTGTCACAGCAAATGTATTGAGAGAACGAGCTTGAAACAGAGAGAAGTGGCTGGAGGACTGAGCAAGGGAGAGAAGGATGAAATGGGAGGGTAGGCAGAGGCCAGATTAAGCAGAATTTTGGAGGCCCTGAAGAAATTGGCCTTACAGGAATAACGATGAAGATCTGAGGTCTTGAAAAACTCTTCTGTGCTTGTTTCCTGAGTTAAAGAGAAATTAAAATAAACTCAGATTAGATATTGAGATGATTTAAAAATAGAAAGTCTTAAGTCATGCATCTTATAACTCATCAGAAAAATAAAATTAAGTAGGTGGGCCCATTTTCCAGTCATTCTAGATAAATAAGCACCTATTATAATATTTGTTCAACTGAGTCTTATGGTTTAGGGGAGAAATGTGGTCAACATAATAGGAAAGAATTTTTCCATTCCTTTTTGTGTGTTTAGAATTGGCCACTAGTTTCCATTTCTTTTTCCAACTTTGCATTTTTAAATTGCTTGGATCATGATCATGGATTAAAAAAATATTTTGGCTTCACCTAAAAGTTTTCTTTTTTTTTCCGAAAAGTTTTCAAGGAAACTGCTTTGCGAAGGGATTTGAGCCATTTTTACTTTCAGCTCTCAGTTTGAAGAGGGTGTGATTTATAGGCGTTATTCCAAATGCTAAACTAAAATATATATCCATTTGGGTTGTTAAAATTTACCTTTGAATTGCCTGATTTTACTACTGTCTAATCAGAGTGATATGGTCTGAATGTGTCCCTTAAAATTCATGTTGAAACTTAATCTCCGATGCAATAGTATTGAAAGGCGGGGCCTTTAGAAGGTGATTAGGTCATGAGGGCCCCTCCCACATGAATGGGATCAAGGCCCTAATAAAAGAGACTTTGGTAGCATTCAGTCCCTTTTGCTCTTTCACTCTTCTGCCATGTGAGGATGCAGCTACAAGGCACCATCCTGAAGCAGAGAGAGCAGCTCTCACCAGACACCAAACCCACTGGCACCATCTTGGATGTGCCTGCCTCCAGAACTGTGAGAAATACATTTCTATTGTTTTGTTAAAACAGCATGAAAGGACTAACACAAGAAGTTAGACAGAAGGAAAAAAAAGCCTTCAAGAAAACCAGCTACTGATTTTGATTATTTTCAGAAAGTATAGTGTGTGTGTGTGTGTGTGTGTGTGTGTGTTTATATATATATGTATGTTTTGTTTTTCTTGACATCATGTTTTCTGGAACAGATTCTTAATGAAGGTTTTGAAATAAAGCAGGTAGTACAGGGTAGAAGTTAAGAGAACGTCCTCCAGTTGGCCTGAGTTTGAAGCCGTCTAGCTGTGTAAGCAGATTACTTACCTGACCTTTGTAAGCTTCAGCTGTCTCATTTGCAGAATAATACCTACCTCATATAGTTGCATGAGATTTAAATGATAATATATTATAAGCCGTCTAGCTGTGTAAGCAGATTACTTACCTGACCTTTGTAAGCTTCAGCTGTCTCATTCACAGAATAATACCTACCTCATATAGTTGCATGAGATTTAAATGATAATATATTACTATTTCTAAGCATATGTTCCCAAGGTGAAATTGCATTTGCTTTATAAAAACTAACCTTCAGTTATTTATCTGACATTCTACTTACTCTTGTATTCTTATCTTGGCGTGTATGAGTTAAACTACCATCAGCCATTATTGCATGATTAGCCTGCATAGTGACCATTCTTACTTCATGCATGTTATTCCCATCGTTACATTACATCTTAAAACCATGAGATAGGGGTCGTGTTTTATATCTGTTCCTCCCTGGTTCCTAGCTGAGTTCTGAGTACAAAGCAGGTGCCCACTTATTATTTGAGTTGAAACTGCAGTGTTGCCTCCTGAGGACTGCTGAGTCATTCACATCACCGTCCCAAAGACTGGTTAATCTATAACTAAATAACATGTTGACTCCTTCAGATGTAAGCCAAAAATACTGTTCTAGTCAGCACCAACCCACAAAGGATAAACAAAAGTTGGCAAATGGTGCTCTTAAAGTACACACATCTTTGCAGCCAATTAATTTATTCATTCAACAAAAATCTGTTGAGTATCTGCTGTGTACCAGGTACTGTCCTAGACTCTGAGGAGACATAGCGAGCACGCCTTGAAAGCCGTGGTTTCCCCTGCTTGAATTTTATGATCTGAACTGACTTAGAAAAAGTCAAGGTGCTTGTTCTTACATCTTTCACTTGACCAAAAACACATGTGCCAAGGAGAGCAGCACAACCAGCCTTGTCCTTTTATTGTGGGACTCGTTTGTGCTTCCAGGATGAACTTCTAACATCTCAGAGCTTACAACGCCCTCTTCCCATAGAATGCCTCACTGATAACTCGCCTGGAAAAAAAAAGGCTCTCATATTCTATATTCTAGTCAATTGCCTGCTTTTAGAAATCTACTAAAACAGCTGTGTCCAGAAAGCCTTTTTCCATATGGTCCTCTTCTGCTTTACCTGACTCTCACTGAGTTCATCAGATACTTTCTGCAGGAAGCCTTCCTTGTCCCCCCAATCTGGTTAAATATCCACTTCTGGGTTCCCATGACTCTTAGTTTTCAACCTTTAATCATAGAACTTAATTCACTATATGAGGGGTCTTCAAAAAGTTCACAGAAGAATTCACATTATTTTTTAATTCCATTTTTCCATCAACTTTTTGAAGTACCCTTGTATTATAATTGCCTAGTTTCTCTTTTCACTAGACTGTGAGCTCTTTAAATTTAGAGACTAATTCTTTTACATCTGTGATGAATATATTAAAAGAAAAAAAGAAAGGGAAGATTATGGTGAAATTGATAAAAATTCTCCCCAGAGCCTATTTTTTGGAGTCAGATCCATGTGGTCCAAACCCAGCACCACCAATTATTAGTTGTGAGACTTGGGGCAAGTTACTTAACTCAGCTGGGTCCCTTACCTCTGGTATTAAGCAGGGGCTTAATAAGCATTTGCTTAATGAAAGAATAACAATGATTGTCAGAGGCTTAAATTAATAATGATAGCACTTACTCTGTGTGTGAGGCACTCATCTGAGCACTTTCCATATATTACCTCCCTTAATCCTAACATACCCCTGCAAGGTGTATATCCCTTTTAGAGATGAAAATGAAGAAACTGTAGCCCAGAGAAGGCAACATGCCCAGGTTACTCAAGGGAGCTCCAGAGTCCATTCACTTAACTGTTACTCTGTACTGTGTGTGCAGGCTGTAAAGGACAATACGGGAAGATGAGAGACAGAATAATGATGAGCACAAAAAGTCCCCTGCCCTCACCAAGAAAAGCATGGTCCACTGATGCGATTTCATTTCCTGGGGATTACCTCTCCAAAGATGAGAGACAGAATAATGATGAGCACAAAAAGTCCCCTGCCCTCACCAAGAAAAGCATGCTCCACTGATGCTATTTCATTTCCTGGGGATTACCTCTCCGATATTCCAAAAGGGCTAATTTTCAGTCTGACATTCCTTTGCTTGTAGACTAAATGTTTGTGACCCCTTAAAAGTCATGTTGAAATCTAATCCCCAAGGGGATGGTATTAGAAGATTGGGTTTTGGGGGTGATTAGGGCATGAGAGTGGGATGAGTTCCCTTAAAAGAAGAGAGACCTTGCTCTCTTAGCTCCATGTGAGGCTACAGCAAGAAGTCGGCAGTCAGCAGCCAGGAGAAGAACCATTACCAGACACTGGATCTGCCGGCACCTGATATGGGACTTCCCAGCCTCCAGAACTGTGAAAAATAAATGTTAATTGCATAAGCCTCCCAGTCTCTAGTATTTTGTTATCATAGCTCATGCTAAGACAGAAATTGTTTTTTTGTTTTTGTTCCTTTTTTTCAAAGACAGAAATTGGTACTGAGAAGTGGGGACTGCTGTAACAAATATCTAAAAATGTCAAAGCAGCTTTGAAACTGAGTAATGCATAGAGGCTGAAGTTTCCAAGTGCATGCTAGAAGAAACTGAGATTATCATGAAGAGACATTTAAAGTCAATTCTGGTGAAGGCTGAGAAAGGAAAGAGGAGACCTGTAGAGAAAGGTTTCATCTTCCCAGGGAATACATAAATAATCACGTACAGAACATTGCTAGAAATATGGATAGGAAAGGCCATCTTGATGAGGCCTCAGATGAAAATGAAGATTATGTTATTGGACAATGGAGAAAAGACCATCTTTCTTAAAAAGTGGCAAAGAATTTGGCCTAATTGTATTCTGTTCTAGTGTTTTGTGGAAGGTAGAACTTGTGAGCAATAAAATTAGATATTTAGCTGAAGAGATTTATTTTCTTTTTAAAAATTTTTATTTATTTTTTTATTGAATCATAATTGATTATACATATTTTGGGGGTTCAACATTGACACATGTTGANCGGGAGCACCGCCGCGCTCCCAAGCGGCGCACTGTAGCAGTGTGCCACCGGGCCGGCCCATTACAAATCATACTTATTCTTTATGCCCCTTGTCCAATCTCTCACCATCTCCCTCTCCCTCCCCCCTCCCACCTCTGATAACCTAGATTTCGTCTCTTCTTATGAAAGAGTAATGGTTACTCTCTTGATTTGTTGCCTAGATGATCTGTCCAGTGCTGAGAGAAATGTGTTCAAGTCCCCACTATTATTGTAGAATAGACGTTGCTTCTGTCACTCTGGAATGGGCTTTGTGGAGAGAGACATCCTCTTTTCTTTGGTCTCTGTTGGTAACTCTCCTTGTGTCAATGCACTCCAGTGGCTGCTGGGCCATCTGCAGTGGTTGTAGTGTCTAGCCGCTTTTGTGGCAGCTGTGGCTATTGTGATGGCTGTGGTCACATGGAAGTGGTGTTTTTGGCGTGGTCCTTGCCTGGCTGTGGGAGGAAGGGTCAGTCCTCGGCTCCATACTTAAGACCCTGGGTGGGCCCATGGCAGTGGCAGCGTGCCTCATTGTGGGAGGAGGGGTCAGTCCCAGCTCCAACTGTTTTTACATTCTAAGATGTTGTTGCAGAGCAGTTGGGTGGGAGCGGGAGAGGTAAAGGGGGAAGGAAATAGGGTGGGAGAAGGAGGAAGGAGGGCAGTGTGGTTGAAGCCCGTGGCACCACCCTCATTCCTGCAGGGGAGACTAGGGGACTTTCAGTGGTGGCTTGGTCATTGCTGAGCTGAATGCAGATGTCAGGGGGTGTGGCTGAAGCCCTTGGCCTCCCCTGCCCTGGCTCAGGAGCCTGGGTTTTTTCCTGCAGTGGCTCGGTGGTAGTCACTGGGCTGGTTGTAGGTGTTGTGGGGGTGTGGGTGTGGCCCTTGGTGCCCCATTGCCTGGCTCAGAAGCCTAGGGTGCTTCCTGTGGTGGCTCAGTGGTTATCACTGGGCTGGTTGTGGGTGTTGGGGGGCATAACTGAGGCCCCCAACCCTCCCCACTCCCTGGCTTGGAGGCCCAGGGATCTTCCAGTCCTCCTAGGTTTTATAGGTGTTCTTTGATGAAGTGAGACCTTTGCTATTTAATATCAGACTTTGTCTCTGGTCTGTGGGCATTTTGTATTTTCTTTTAGTTCTGTGTTGGATTATTTGCTGTTTCCACTATTTAAACTCTGCACTGGAAGTAATTTGTTGTCCTTTGCTTACTTCTAAAATGGGGAACTTCCTGTGGGGACCAGCACTTGA
>NW_007731399.1:87311-90793 GCF_000696425.1 Galeopterus variegatus | reverse complement strand
TTCTATATCCCTGACCAATCTCCACTGAGTGGCCCTGCACTGATTGGAGAGTAGGTCAGCTGTCTGTGCTGTGCCCCAATGTTCCCCTGGTGGGCCCACCTCCCCTACTGCCTGCTCTCCAAACACTTCCCAAGGGATGGGCCATGTGTTAACCCTTGCAACGACTCACCCACCTCTGAGTGGCTCCTTTTTTCAGTTGCTGTGGCTCCTCAGTCCTATATGGGTCCAAGGGAAACCTGCTAGTGCTCTTGCTAGCCTGAGGGCCAAGGCCCTTCTCTCCCCTGCCACCTCCAAGCAGCTTCATCTGAAGGGCACAGCTGAGGCTTTTGCCAGCTCTTGCTCCATGTGCTCACCTGCTCCAGACTTGAAGTGGCCAGGATTCGAAATGGTAAGATTTCATTGTGGCTTCTCCTGCCTTCACGCACTCCATAGGTCTCTCTTCCTCTTCCCCTGAGCTCTAGCGGCCCAAGCTTTGGCTGTCATTGCTTTCTAATAGTTGTAAATTGGTTGATTTGGGGGAAAGAGTGATGCTGGGGACTGTCTGTTCCACCATCTTGACCCTACCTGAGGAGATTTCTAAGAAAAGTGCTGAAGAAGTGACTTGGTTCCTCCTAACTGCTAATAGTAAAATGTGGGAAGAGAGAAATGACTTGAAGATGGCATTATTAAGCAAAAGGAACTAGAACTTAAAGATTGGGAAAATTATCAGCCTATTCATATTACAAAAAATGAAAATGCACATTTGGAAGAGGACACTCAGAGCATGGCCAAGTGAATAGTATTCAATAAGAAAATTAGTACAGTGTCAACCATGGATTTAATCAGCTTCCCAGCAGAAAAACTTCCTGTTTGTACTGAAAGGAAAGGAGAGGGAAGAAATTAAGGAAGGTTATCAGATTTCTTGGATTTTATAGGACAGTACCATAGACATATTTGGGTGCAAATGTGCAGTATTCTTCAAGACAAAGGAAAAATGCCCCCAAGGGTAATTCAGAGATCAGGACAGCCTCTGCAGTTTCAAAAGGGTGGACAACCTTGTTTTCAACAGGCCAGATAATCTCTACCCAAAGCTGTTGGGGTCTGACCGTCACCCAGCAGAACCTTGGGGGCAGGACCCCTGCCTGGCAGAGCCACAGGGTAGGGACTGCAGATCCAGTGGGTCTGGAAGGTGGGACTGCCACCCCAGTGGGTCTTGAAGGCAGGACTGCTGCTCCAGTAGTCCTGGAGGGCAGAGTATGGAGCCCAGGAGGATTATTCTTGAGCCTAAAAACTCAGAGTTTTCCTTGCTAGGCTTTGGGTTTGCTTGGGACCCATCTCACTCCTTCCTTCCTACTCATTTCTTCCTTTTGGAGTGGTAATGTCTATCCTATGCCTGTCCCTCCACTGCATTTTGGAAGTACATAACTTGTTTGGTTTGGGTTTGCTTGGGACCCATCTCACTCCTTCCTTCCTACTCATTTCTTCCTTTTGGAGTGTTAATGTCTATCCTATGCCTGTCCCACCACTGCATTTTGGAAGTACATAACTTGTTTGATTTTACAGGTTTACAGATGGAGAAGAATTTTTCCTCAGGGTGAATTGTATGTTGAGTCTCACCCATGTTTTATTTAGATAACATTTAGATGAGACTTTGGACTTGAGCCTCTAGAGTTGATGCTGGAATGAGTTAAAAATCAGGGGATTGCTGGAATGGAATGACTATATTTTGCATGTGAGAAAGTTTTGAATTTTGGGGGGTCATGGGCAGAATCTTAGGGACTAAATGTGTCCTCCCAAAATTCATACACTGAAATCTAATCCCCAATGTGATGGCATTAGGAGGTGGGGCCTTAGGGAGAAGATAAGGTCATGAAGGGTGGAGCCTTCATGAATGAGATTAGTACCCTTTTAAGAAGAGGCAAAAAATCTAGCTTGCTGTCTTTATGCCACATGAGGATACAACAAGAAACTGACATTCTGTGAACCAGGAAGAGGGCCCTCACCAGAACCCAACTATGCTGGCACCCTGATTTCAGAATTCAGCCTTTAGAACTGTGAGAAATAAATTTCTTTTGTTTATAAGCCACCCAATCTATGTAACTTTGTTAAAGTAGCCTGAACTAAGACACCTTCCTTTCATCTAAAACTCTCTCCTCCCTACCAAACAGATCTCATATCAGCATATTAATTATGTCTGATTTGAGGGTCTAGCCAGAGAACACAGCTCTTTGAATACTCTAGACTAAAGAGCTTTTTTCCTTCTCTACTTGGGACTGTCATCCTCTTTGACAGAACCAGCAGCTTTGGAAGACCTGTGAGGGAGGAAAAGGTTACCCCCTAGCTAGCCAGTTCACCCTTTAAATCTACAGGAGACCTTATTAATTGAGAGAGAAACGGTGATTTTCTTTCCAATTTCTGAGATTTCCTTCTTACTCACTAATCTGCTTAATGCATGTTTGGCTCCTACATGTTATAAATTATTTATTTCTAAAATAATACATAAATGCCTCTAGAAATGCTTGGTCTGAGTACAGAAGCATGGGTCAACAAAGTAGATGACCCTCTTCTGAGAATGGCTCCCCCACCTTACCCCTCCCCCACTAGGGAGCCCCAGTAGCTAGGCTTGTATTGCTTGACCTCCCCTTTTAGTGTAGCTGACTAGAAGACTGAAGATGGGCCAATTCTCTTGCCAGGGTATTTGGAGTTGAAATTCTTGTTTGGTCATTTCAGCCAAGGTCTTGTAAATTTAGAAATGATAGAGTGGTCATTTTCCATCTTATATGTAAAAAAGCAAAGAAAACAGTTTTATTAGTTAGGTTATAGATTCAGGTTTCTTTAATAAGACTCAAATGAGATAGAAGTATGTTTCTCTCTCATATAAAAGTCTGAACCTAAGCAGTCTAGGCAGCGCTAATATGATGGCTCCATGGAGTTGGAGACCCAGGCTCCTTCTACCTTGTGGCTTTGCCATCCTCTACCTGCAGGTTCCATCTCTAGGTTAAAGACAATGACTTCCAACTCCTGCCATCTTATCCACACTGAGGCAGCAAGAAGGGAAGAGGAGGAAGGGAGGAGCTCTCTCCTTTCTATGTAGGAGTGTAACCTGGAAGTTGCACATATCACTTCTGCCCATTTCACATTGGCCCTAGTAAATGTCTACAATTAGCAGCAAGGGAGGCGAGGAAGGGTATCCTTTAGCTGAATAGCCACGTGTCCAGCTAAGACTCTCTTCTCATTGAAGAAGGGAAGGAGTGATATCATAGGTAGGACAAGCAGTGCAGTCTCAGCTGGCCTCAAGCTGATAGGAGTGGTCAGCAGGGGAGTGAGTGTGAAATAGAGACTCACAGAAAAAGAGTGGTGGGAGACATGGGGCCTCCAGGAGACAAGAAGAGCAATACTCAAGAGACAGGAACCCAAGAACTGTTGGCACCCAGTTCTTGGGTTTGGTCCCTCACTGGGACCCAGAAGCTTCAGTTCTCTTGCTTAAAAAGCCCTGGCTTTGC
>NW_007731399.1:85754-86965 GCF_000696425.1 Galeopterus variegatus | reverse complement strand
GTCAACTTGATTATTTGCTCCTGGAAAGCAAGGACCACCTTTTAATTTTTTATTCCTGACTCAGGGCTTAGGTGGTACCAATGCTCAGTAGACAAATATTGATTTGATTTCATGTACTGCTTCCTTTTGCAGCTAGATTCATTTACTATCTGTCTCCATCATTTTTGCCACTTACAGAATGTAGGCTTCCAAATTGCCTAAAAAAATAGAATGGGTGGAGTCACGAGGGGATCAGGCAATGTCTCAATAACAAAACTGAAAAGGAAAATACTAGCAGTTTTGGCACAGCCCAACCTTGAAATCTGTCAGCAGTCAGAGGGAGGGGCCGCCACCAGCAGCAACAATGCAACAGCAATCTGCAAGGCACTGTTATGCAGGTCAGGAGGGCGCAAGGGCTTGAATGCTTGCGGGTCCTCTGAGTTAAATACCAGTGCAATCAGCTCACCCTGAAAAAAAAAAAATGCTCTAGCCCAGACTTGGAGAAGAGGCTTGCATGAAACTTTTTTTTCAGTATTTTAAATTTAACCAGCTGGAAAGAAGTATATTTTACTAAACCCTTTTTAAATACGTTTTGCTTTTTAGTGGGAAATCTGCATTTCATCAAAAGAATGGAAAACAATAGTCTTGGACTAGTTCATTTGATACAAAGCCCTGCGCAACAACACTACCCAGATACATGCTTTTGTTGATCATCTTCAACAGAAAATAAAGCACGGGTTTTAGAGGCTTGTCTAACTAGGGCTTTTAAGTTGCATTCTGCAGTATCACAATAAAAACTGCGGGACTCATATTAAACCAAAGAATTTTACACATCTGCCTGGCATGTAGAAGGTATTCAATTAATTGCTGTTGAATGAATATGTTTTAAGCTGATGATGCTGAAAAAATAGTCTGGAAACATTTATAATTTTGATACATTTCACTCTCAAAACACACAGGATTTGTTGGTGATATCAAAATTAGCTTCATTTACACTGGGAAGGAAATCAAGTCTATTGGGGGAAAATGGTGTATGTGTTGGGGGGGGGGCGGTAAACAAGGAGGCTGGAGCCAGAGAGCTTTTAAAGTACAATGACCTAAAAATTGTAAATGCTTGACAGTCTTTTTATCCTTTCTCATTTAGGAACACTTTTTTCATTTTTTCAGAGTCTTTTTATGAAAATGGTATGTTCATTCATCTACATTAAATTAGATAATTATTCCCTCCCCCC
>NW_007731399.1:65262-85178 GCF_000696425.1 Galeopterus variegatus | reverse complement strand
TGTGGGGGGGGGGGCGGTAAACAAGGAGGCTGGAGCCAGAGAGCTTTTAAAGTACAATGACCTAAAAATTGTAAATGCTTGACAGTCTTTTTATCCTTTCTCATTTAGGAACACTTTTTTCATTTTTTCAGAGTCTTTTTATGAAAATGGTATGTTCATTCATCTACATTAAATTAGATAATTATTCCCTCCCCCCAAAATATCTTTCTTTCAGAGGTAACTAGTTCAGCAATGCATTGGGAGGTCCCTAAGACCACCCCTGGGTTCAATGATTCACCAGGAGGACTCACAGGACTCGGCATATCGTCATACTCATGGCTATGATTTATTCCAGCAAAAGATACCAAGCAAAATTAACGAAGAGAAAAGACATATGGGGTGAAGTCTAGGAAAAACCAAACACAGGCCTCCCAGAGTCCTCTCCCAGTAGAGTCACAAAGCACACACTTAATCCCCCAGAGTTCTACATGTGCGAACAGGTGTGAAATGCTGCTAACCCGGGAAGCTCATGAGAGACTCAGTGCCCAAGGTTTTTAACTGGGGACTGGTCAGGTAGGCAGCCTCTACCTTGCACATACACAGATTCTGGACTTCCAGAAGGAAAGCAGATGTTCAGCACAAACCATACTGCTTAAAAGAGTTTTGGCACAGTGAGCCATTCTTATCAATTAATGATCGGATCCCTCACAAAATCTAAGTTCCCAGACACCAGCCAAGGACCAATCTTGCAAGGAGGCCTTTTCATGGGTTGTAGTTTAGGCCTATTATGTTCTTTCTTTTCTGCCCAAACACCATCAGTAGAGAATCAATAATTAGGATAATGACATTAATGAGTCTGATAAGTTTCCCCCCAATAAGTTGTTGCTTAGCTCCTTTCTTTAATCATTATGTAATTAACACTTACGGAGCACTTTTCAGATGCCAGGCACATGGTCTATTTAATTTTTACAATAAATCTATTAAACAGGTCATACTTTTGTCCCCATCGTACAGACAAGAACATTTAGATTGAGCTGAGTTAAGTAAATTGTCCAAAGTCTCACAACTAATCTGTAGGCTGGGATTGGACCAGGAGGGTCTAACTCTGGGAAACGGGCTCAGGGGGAGTTCTTAACAATTTCCTTTCTTCTTTGTCTCTATTATGGTCATCAAAAAATTTACACACACTCACATGCACACATACACACATATCTATATCTCCCCAATGTTGTATTGATAGAACACAAATGCAACCAAGCACAGAACCTGGTGCAGACTGGACCTCAAAACTGTGTTGAGGTGAATGAACAAACACTGAATTCTAGCACGTATGTATTGTATCCTTAACATATCAACTCAGTAGGACCCTAATGCAAGAAATCTGGGCCAATCCCACCAACAAGTACCTTAATTACCTTCCATTTGGACATTCTGTAAATTTTTTTAGTATTTTTTGAAGTACAGAAGACTGAATATCTTATTTGAAGTAATGCACATATTCATCATCACCAAATTTTTTTGAGTCCTTACAATGTGCAGAGCAGAAGATTACAGCTTTCTTCCTTTTAAAATTTATTTATAAATAATGGAAATTTATTTCTGACAGTTCTGGAGGCTGGGAAGTTCAAGATCAAGGCACTGGTACTTTGGTGTCAGGTGAGGGCCTGGTCTCTGCTTCCAAGATGACACCTTCAACACTGTGTCCTCCTATTAAGGTGCTTTCTTTTAAGAGATGGGTCCCAGCAGCTCTGCTGGAGCCACCCTTGAAAATTTGGTCAGGATTCCTGCTCTTGCCCAGCACAATCTGATCTGGAAATATAGCCTCAATATGTGCCGCCAGTGTCTCTGTCAGTATGTGAAGGATATAGGTTTCATCAAGTTGGACTGAATGATCTTCCTTGAATGGATTATCCAAGACATCTACCAATAAAAGAAACCACACTAGTTCTTTGTACATAAAATATTTAAAACAAAAACAAAAACAAAAAAAAACCTTCAAAAATAAAATAAAACCAGGAGTCATGAGTAATGGAAAGTGTCTGAGATCTGCCTACCTGGTGTTCCCACCTCGAATTTAGAAAATTCACAAATGTATGAAGAGTTCAGCTTCTGCCCAGGTGAGGCCAGTCTCCATTGTCATAAAGCAGGCATGGCCAAACATGTGGATTTGATTCGTCACGAAGTTAAGTGGAGGACTACGTAATCTGCTCCACAGACCTTGCAAAGGGCAGGATGACCTTGCATCTGTTTGTGAAGCTGGTAATATCCTCAAGGCAGGGAGGAAACCAAGTTTCCACAAAGCAGAATCAAGGAGCACAAGAACTCCAGGTAATCAGAGTTGAAAAGATTCCAGAAAGGGTGAAATTTAAGGGAATGATAATTATTTGCTTCTTTGCAATTAATTCTTTCAGGGTTCTATCCGGAGGTAATCACAATACCTAATTATGTGATGCTTTATGGTTTTTTTCAACGTGCTTTCATGTATATCATCTCACCCCTTCCTCACAGCAGCCTGGAAGGGAGGCCAGATCTGTATTATGCCCATTTTACAGATGAGACTTAGGCACAAGGACAAAGTGACTTTCCCAGTGCCTCAGGACTAGTGACTTACAATCATTTAATCTCAGACAGTGCTTCATCAACTGTTTTTTTTTTCCTGGTGTCTGGCCAGTATGAGGAACTGAGCTAACTGGCCAGCCCTTCAATCTTTACCGTGAAGACAAACCACCTAGGGGATCAGTAGGTTCACTAGGTCTGGGGTGGGGTCAAGATTCTTCATTTCCAACAAGCTCTCAGATAATACAATAAGAAATCAGAATGAAGAATGCATTCCTTTTATATTAGTTATTTTTTCTTACTGTGAAATAAAATTTATATTCACAAAGAACATAAAAATTGCATGAATACTTTAGAAATTATTGTAAAGTAAATACCATGTGCCCCTACCACCTGGGTAAAAATTAGAACATTACCTGAAGGCTTCTTCCTTATATCACCAAACCTATCCCTCCTCCTGGGAGAAAACACTATTTTGACTTTTGACATAATTATTTTATTGCTTTTCTTTAGGAAATTGATTTTTCAGAGAGATGTTTTCTCATTACCTTGGTGTAGTGAGTGCTTATAACTTTATGTTGCCTCAGCATCCATTTTTGAATATAAGTTTAACCTTCTCTTACCAAAGGCAGGTTGAGCTCCTTGCTTTCCCACAGCTTTCTTTATTTGATTTATTTATTTTTTCCCTCTGGATGAACACCATTTATTCTCAGTCTTCATTCTCTTCTCTGCAACACTTGGCATTTTTGGCTACTTCTTTTTTTTTTTCCTCTGACCACACTAACAAAAGGAAAAAAAGGAAATTTAGAAAATTCACAAATGTGTGGAAATTAAACAGCACTCTCCTACGAAAACAATGTATAAAAAGAAAAATCACAGGGAAATTAGACAGTGCTTTGAGATAAAAATAGACATCCTCTTCTTTTTCTGGTCTCCACTGGTGACTCTTGTGTCAATGCAGTCGAGTGTCTGGTGGGCCACCTGCACAGTGGCTGTGGCTACTGCTGTGGTGTCAAGTCACTTTTGCGGCAGCCGTGGCTACAGCAGTGGCTATGATGGGCCACCCACGTGCAAGTGGTGTTTTTGGTGTGCTCCTTCCCTGGTTGCAGGAGGGAGGGGGTGATGGCCTTTGGCTCCTGCCTCAGGACCCCAGGCGTGCTCTGTTCCTTGCCTGGTTGCAGGCTGAGGGGGTGGCCCTCAGCCTCCCACAGCTTTCCTTAAATGGACCATTTAGACATTTGTCTGAGAACTTAAAGTGACTATCTCTCAGTCACAGTGTGACCTCCTGGAACTGGTGCCTGCTTGCTTCAAATCCGTCGATTAATGGCTCGCTAGGGGCTGACTGGTTGGCTCAGTTGGTTAGAGTGCAGCCTTGTAATACCAAGGTCAAGGGTTTGGACCCCCCCAGTACAGACCAGCTGCCCCCACATAGAAAAAGCTCCCCTCGGGAAACCTGTATAGATAACGAGCTGGGCCCAATAAAGGTGTCGTCCCACAGGTCCCCTCTCTCTCTCTCTGACCTCTGTGTATGTGGCCTCTGCAGGACGTGCTGTATACCCCAGGGTCTGTAAGTACTAAAAACTCTTAAACTTTCACATTGTGGTTTTGTCATTGAAGCCATGAGGCACACCGATGCTGAAGGCAGGGAAACCACAAAGGACTTAACGCAGGTAGGTCCCCTGCTGGTGCCCTTTGTCCAGGCCTCTAAGCTGTTGGGGACAGCAGCTACCAGCCAAGTTGATAGAGCTTTATTCAAAACACCTGGCTCCTGATACTTTGGCATCACCAGTATTTTACACGATAAAGGTATGCAAGCCAAAAGGACAGACCTTATTTTTTGAAATCTTTTGTGGGAGAAAGTCCCTTAGAGGAGTCCACTTGGGTCCTGTTCTGCAAAAGTGTTCAGAAGAGAGTATCACCCACGTAAAATGCTAACTTTAGAAATGGGGTATCCTGGAAAGAAATGGACCCTGGCTCCTGGCTCCTATATCAAATTAATATTTAACAAATCAGTTATAGTAGTTCAAAGTCTGTTACTGATGGCGGGAGAGAAAAGAAATGTCCGTGTCCAAAGGAGACAATAAAACAGACGAGGACATGAGGACAGTGTTCCTAAATGCTCTCTCTGCCTTTGGATGGTCTTGCAAACAGTGGTTCCAATTCTCTTCACTTGATGAAATTATCAGCCCTGATTTTCTTTAAAACAAAATTTCCTAAAACCACTGCTTATAAGTATAGATCTTTACTTTGTCCAGCCCCTACCTAGTCTGATTAAAAATTGGACTGGCAGCACATTCAAAGGGGCAAGAGCGTAAGAGCTGCTGATACTTAAGTTTAGCACCACCTGTCCAGGAAGCCTTGGTGTAGAGAAGGAACTAAACTTCTCAGATAGCTTGTGGATAGGACTGGGAATGCAACAAAGAAGGGAAGTCTATAAAAGGCTTCTCTATCGACTGCCCCCTCCTCCTGCAAGCTGTATTACATGTGGGTCAGTTAACTATTGCAGTTATCAGTTAACTATCCCAAAACTTAGCGGGTTAAAACAGCCTATTATTTCTCATGATTCCTTGATTTGGCCAGGAGCTTTTTGTACTGGTCTCCCCTGGGCACACTTTGGCTGAGGTGAGATAGACTGAAAAGATCAACATAGTTTCATGCCCAGAGCTGATAGTTGGTGCTGGCTATTGCCTTGGGTGCATTGGACTTCCTCATTCTTACATATTTGTCCTAAGGCAGCTGAATATTCAGGATTTTTGAGTCAGTTGTTAAACCACTGGTAGCTTCAAATCAGCCATAGTGGGAGTATTTAAATCACAAAGTTGGCAAATACTGTAAATCAGGTCTTCTTTTTCTGGAGTGCTGGTTTACCAAAATACTGCTGCCTACATCTGTGTGTGCCTAGAGCTTTGCATGGTGTGGGTGCTTGGTACGTGTCTGTTAAATTGAGTCCTCAGTAAGAGGCAGAGAGCTGCAAACAGTGCTGTAGTCTTATTATCAAAAATATCAAACAAAGTAGATAGAGCATGGTGCTGATAACACCAAGGTCAAGGGTTTGGATCCTGGTACCGGCCAGCCGCCCTCTGCCCTGAGTTTCTTTTGGCGATATGCTATGATTACTACACACACACACACCCTACATATTGTAAACAGTATCAGCAGCTCTGTTAATTTAAACTGTTATGGTTTTTGGATGTAGAATTTCTGACTCTGTCATAAACATGTAATTACATACTTTTATCCTGAAATACAAATTAATAATCAAGTTTCCCACAGGACAGTAGTCTTTACAACTACACTGATGTTGTGTCTGAGAGATATACAAAGTTGAGGTAGGACAGTTCAGGAAACACGCCTCTTCATGTGTCCTTCTCTCTGTCTTTCACTGTTGTCTATGTTCTGTATATTTTGATTTGTATCTTTCTGTGACTGCCTCTGAACCCATCTCCATCTCTCCTAGCACCGAATAGACTGGCTAGTTGATATTTTGATTTGTATCTTTCTGTGACTGCCTCTGAACCCATCTCCATCTCTCCTAGCACCGGCTAGAGTGGCTAGTTTGGTCTGTTCTCTCTGAATTTGTTTGGGTTTTCCTCAGATCTCTGTGCCAGTGAAAGAGAAGTGTGGGTAGCAAGGGTGGCTAGTTGGTTTTCGCATAGTTAGCCATGCCTCTCAGCTAAGCCTCTCCCCAGGGCCCTGGAAGGCGATTGTAAATGTCTCATCACTGACCTGCTGTGTTTCCAGGGTTGTTCGCATCCTGAGAATGACTTATTAGATCCTGGGACTTCCTTATAGTCCCATCCCAAGTATCTTCTTGGCTTCTACTGTCTTTTTTTTTGACTGGCCAAAAAAAGTAAAAAATAAAAGCAAATTACATAAACATATTCTATCCTTTTTTAGCTCTGTTGCAAAACTCGACCTCCTCTGTTGGCTTTCCTTTCTCTTGCCATCCTCGAATGTTAATATTCCACAAGGTTTTGTCTTCTGATCTTCGGCTTCTGCCTCCTCTCACTCACTGGATGGCCCTGGGTAATTTAATCCACTCCCAACTGCTGAAGCTGATGACCCAGTCTAGACAGCCTTACATCCATGTATTCACCTATGTACTGGACATCTGTATTGGAATATCCCAAAGGCTCCCAACGTTTATCACTCTATCTATTTCCTTAAGCCTCAGTTAATGGGAGTCATTCTAGACATGTTCTCCTTCACCTTCAAACAAATCCTATTGATTCTGCCTGTTTTGGTTATTCGTTGCTGCTTAATGAACCACCCAAAACTTAGTGGCTTAGAACAACAATGATCTATTATTTTTCATGATTCTCTGGGTGGACCTCTATTGGGTTCTCCTAGGCTTATTAATGTGCTTGCATATAGCTAGAGTCAGCTGGGCTGGGAGGCCCAAGATGGCTTTACTCATATAGCTGGCAGTTGATATTGGGTATTGGTTGGTGGCTAGAGAGCGTCAGTTCCACTCCACATAGCCTCTCATCCTCCAGTAGGCCAGACTGGCTTCCTTACTTGGGAGTCTTGGGCAACCTTCCAAACAAGCAAACACAAAGCTGCCAGGCCTGTTAGGCCTAAGCTGCAAACCTCTTACACTTTGCTGCATTTTACTTGTTAAAGCAAGTCACAAGGTGTATTAGTCCGTTTATGTTGCTATAACAGAAATACCTGAGACTGGGTAATTTATAAGGAAAAGAGGTTTATTTGGCTTATGATTCTGGGACAGCTGTATCTGGCACAGGCCTCAGGCCGCTTCTACTCATGGCAGAAGATGGCAGGCAGCTGGCAGGTACAGGCAGATCACATGGCGAGAGGAAGCAAGAGAGATTAAGCAAGAGAAAGAGAGGGGAGGTGCCAGAGTCTTTTTAGACAACCAGCTCTTGCGGGAACTCACTGAGCGAGATCTCACTCACTACCCCTCCTCCCCCAGGGAGAGCATTAATCCATTCATAAGGGATCTGCCCCCATGACTCAATCAGTTTCCAACACTGCCACACTGTGGATCAAATTTCTACATGAGTTTTAGACGGACAACACATCCAAACTCCATCACAAAGAGAGCCCAGATTCAAGGGGGTGGAGAAATGAAGTCTGCTTCTCAGCAGAGAAGCAGCAAGGTCACATTGCAAAGGAGCATACATACTGGAATGGGAGAAATTTGTGGGCATCAAACAAACTACCACACTGCCACGTTAAGGCCTATGAAATTTCTTCTATGTCAAGGTCTGTCACAATCTGACCTGGGTTTTAGGATGATAACTCTGGTGGTTTGTGTACAGTGCATTAGATAGGCCACAGAGTAGATACAGAAAACCCAGTAGGGAGTTCGTTTCAGTAGGGCAGGCAAGAAGGAAGGGGGCATTGTTCATAGGAATGGGATGCGGAATGCGAATGGAGAGATGAACGTGAGATATTTCTGAAGTAGAATCAGAGAGAGTCAAGTATTTACTATTTGGTGAGTACTAGCATAGGTGATATAGGGAGATGTAATACAGATATTAGTAACACATAATCCAGTCAACAAAGAGGTACTCATATGTTTGTCTGGCTAATGAGAACTTAAAATCTTTTTAGGGAAAAAGAAAAACCTAATGCTAAAAATTGGAGGTTTTAGTGACCTGCACCCCTTTCCTTCATCTAATAAAAGAATCTCTCTTTCTCCTGGTGGACCCATTCTAATGTTTCAGATGGCATTGGTTAGCCCCTACACTCTCTCCCCAAATACACATATCATTTTCCCCTGAAGCACATGGACCAGTACTATCCAGAGTAGTCCACTCCTCTGGCCATAGCGTTGGTTCAACAATGCACATATGACCCAAACCTGGACAATAAGCACCTGCCCCATGGCTTCCCTTCAGGCACTATCTAAGAAGACTGTCTCTGCTGGACCTGCCAAGCTACGTGGATGTGAGGCTGAAGCTGCCAGTGCCATGTTGTCAGCCATGTAGAAAAAGACTGTGCAGGGCAAGATGGTCAACTAGAATTGTCTGGCACACTCTCCCTGCCAGAAGTATGCTGCAGAGCATCGGGGGAGTGATGAAATCCCTGTGGAGCACAAAAGACTAGGATAACACCCGAAAGAGAAGAACAAGGTATCCTACCTCTGTCACACTGTCTTCTTGCAGGGACCCACTGGAGTCAGGCAGACTTCTCCTTATGGAGAAAAGGTAAGACGGAAAACCACAGCTATTTCTACTGCTAGCAAAAGTGCCATCAATCCTTGCCACAAGAGAGTACCTCAGTACTCACAGGCCCTAAAATTAATTTGGAGAGTAGCTGAGAGTTTGTGCAAATGCACAGCCTCAGAATAGAAGGCCAGGTAGAGGAGCTCCCACCCTCCCAACCTAAGTGGCTATAGCACAGAGACATCTTGACACTGAACCCACTGCTAGAGTGTGTTCTTCCCTGGAAGAGAGTGGAAACTGATTCCCTCCATCCCTGAGGCCCCACCTTCACTCTGTCACATTCACACGGAGCTCTGCCCCCAGCAAAACAGTACCAGTGCTGGCATAAACTCCCACAGTATAGGCCACTGAGGAAATTGCAGACATCACTGAAGAGGATTACAATAGAAAAAACTGCACAGAAAGTATGTAGAATCCACCCCAAACCAAACAATGCAATATATCCAACAGACACTCTAGGACCCACCTACAGGTAAACGTCTTTCTACATAATATATTCCATGAAATTGGGAAAAGCTGCTACTTCATTAGACGCACAGATATCAGTGCAGGGACACAAGAAACGTGAAGAAGCAATGAAACATGACACCTGCAGAGGAACACCATAGGTCTCTAGTATCAGACACCAAAGAAAGGAACAGTTACAAAATGCCTATAAAAAATTTTCAAATAACAATCTTAAGGAAACTCAATAAGATACAAGAGAACTCAGACAAATGATTCAATGAAATCAGAAAAACAATTCATGATCTGAGTGAGAAATTTAATAAATAGATAGATATCATATAAAAAGAACCAAGCAAATCTTGGAGTTGAAGAATTCCATGAATGAAATAAAAAATACAATTAAAATCTTCAACAACAGACTACATCAAACAGAGGAGAGAATTTGTTTGTTTTGTTTTCCTTTTTTTAAAAAAAAATTTAACATAGTTGATTGTATGTATCTGTGGGGTACAGAGTTGAATATCATTACCTGTGTGCAATATGTAATGCTCAAATCAGAATAATCAGTATATTGAATATTGTACAATGCAGTTGTTTTTTGTGGCCCTTTACCAATTCCTCCCTTATTCTCCCTCGCACTCCCACTTTCCCACCTCTGGTAACTTCAGTTCTACTCTCTCCTTTTGATCACCAATGTATTGTTGTAATTGTTTCTTTATTTCTTATTTATTTTTCATTTACTAGCTCCCACTTATGAGTGAGGACATACAATATTTCTCTTTCTGTACCTGGCTTTTTCAATGAACACGATTTTGCCTATGTTCAATCATGTCGTTGCTAATGGCAGATTTTCATTCTTTTCTATGGCAGAGTCATATTCCATTGTTTACATGTACCACATTTTCCTTATCTAGTCATCCAGTGATGGACATTTAGCTTGGTTCCAACTACTAGCTATTGTAAATAGACCTGCCATAAACATGGGGGTGCAGGTATCCTTTCAACATAATGATTTCCATTCTTTTGGATACACACCCAGCAGTGGAATTGCTGGATCATGTGGCAGTTCTATCTGTAGCTGTTTGAGGAAATTACATACTGTTTTCCATAATGGCTGCACTAATTTACAGTCCCACCAACAGTGTAGGAGGATTTCCCTTTCTCTGCATCCTCACCAGCTTTTGTTATTCCCTGTCTTCTTGAAAATGGCCAGTCTAACTGGGGTGAGATGATATCTCACTGTGGTTTTGATTTGCATTTCCCTTATGCTGAGTGACGTTAATCATTTTTTCATGTGTCTGTGGGCCATTTGTGTGTCTTCCTTTGAGAAATGTCTATTCACCTCCTTTGCCCAATTTTTAATTGGTTTTTTTTTTTTTACTGTTACTTGAGTTCCTTGTATATTCTGGATATTAATCCATTGTCAGATGCACAGTTTGCAAATATTTTCTCTCACTCTATGGGTTATCTTTTCACTCTGTTAATTGTTCTCTTTTGCTGTGCAGAAGCTTTTTAGTTTGATATAATCCCATTTGTTTATTTTCATTTTGTTGCCTGTGCTTTGGGTGTCAGATTCAAAAAGTCTTTGCTAAGTCCTACTTCCTAAAATGATTCTCATATGTTTTCTTTTAGGAGTTTTAAAGATTCAGGTCTTATATTTAAGTCTTTAATTTATTTTGACTGTGCTTTGGGTGTCAGATTCAAAAAGTCTTTGCTAAGTCCTACTTCCTAAAATGATTCTCCTATGTTTTCTTTTAGGAGTTTTAAAGATTCAGGTCTTATATTTAAGTCTTTAATTTATTTTGAGTTGATTTTGCCATATGATGAGACGTATAGGTTTAGTTTCATTCTTCTACATATGGATGTCAAGTTTTCCCAGCACTATTTATTGAAGAGGCAGTCTTTTCCCCAACGTATGTTCTTGGTGTCTTTGTTGAAATTATTTGGTTATAAGATGTGGATTGTTTTCTGGGTTCTCTATTCTGTTCCATTGTTCTGTCTGTTTTTATGCCAGTACCAAGCTGTTTTGTTTACTATAGCTTTGTAATATAATTTGAAGTCAGGTAGTGTTATACCTCCAGCTTATTTATTTAGCTCAGGATTGCTTTGGCTATTCAGGGTCTTCTTTTTGTTCCACATGAATGTTAGGATTGTTTTTTCTATTTCTGTGAAGAATATCATTGGTATTTTGATAGGGATTGCATTGAATCCATAGATTGCTTTCAATAGTATGGACATTTTCACAATGTTAATTCTTCCAATACAAGAGCTTGGAATATTTTTCCATCTTTTTGTGTCCTCTTTAATTTCTTTCAGCAGTGATTTGTAGTTCTCGTTGTAGAGATCTTTCAACTTCTTGGTTACATTTATTCCTACATATTTCACTTTTTTGGTGACTGTTGTAAATGGGCTTGCTTTCTTGATTTCTTTTTTTGCTAGTTCATTGTTGGAATATAAAAATGCTACTGATTTTTTGTGCATTGGTTTTGTATCCTGCAACTTTACTGAAATTGTCTATCAACACTTAGAGTATTTTTGCAGGGTCTTTAGGATTGTCTATATATAGGATCATGTCATCGGCAAACAGGGACACTTTGACTTTGTCTTTTCCAATTGGATGCCTTTTATTTCTTTCACTTGCCTGATTGCTCTGGTTAGTACTTCCAATACTATGTTAAATAGGAGCAATGAGAGTGGGCATCCTTATCTTCTTCCCATTCAGGATGATATTGGCAGTGGGTTTGTTGTATATGGCTTTTATTGTGTTAAGATACTTTCCTCATAGACCTAATTTTCTGAGAGTCTTTATCATGAAAGGATGTTGACTTTTTTCAAATGCTTTTTCTGCATATATTGAGATAATTGTGTGGTTTTAGTCCTTGATTTTGTTGATGGGATGTATCACATTTATTGACTTGCATCTGTTAAACCATCCTTGCATCCCTGAGATAAATTGTACTTGATCATGGTGTATAATTTTTTTGATGTGTTATTGTATTCTGATTACTAATATTTTATGGAGGGTTTTTGTGTCTGTGTTCATCAAAAATTCTGGGTTAGGGTGATACTGGCCTCATAGAATAAGATTGGAGAATGACCTCCATTTCAATTTTTTGGAATAGTTTAAGGAGAATTGGTATTAGGTCCTCTTTAGAGGCTTGGCAGAATTCAGCATTAAACCCATCATTCCTTGGCTTTCCTTTGTTGGGAGACTGCTGATAACTGCTTCAATCTTGTTGTTTGTTATTGGTCTGTTCAGGTTTTCTATTTCTTCTTGGTTCAGTCTTGGTAGTTAGTATGTGTCCGGAAATTTATCCATTTCCTCCAGGTTTTCAAATTTGTTGGTGTAAAGTTGTTTATAATAATCTCTATTGATTCTTTGTATTTCTGTGATATCAGTTGAAATGTCTCCTTTTTCATTTCTAATTTTTCTCTCTTCTTTTTAAATTAAGCTTGCTAATGGAATTCTATTTTATCTTCATGAAAAAACAACTGTTTGTTTCATTGATTTTTTGTATCATTTTTTGGATTCCTATTTTATTTAGTTCTGCTCTGATCTTAATTATTTCTTTCTGTCTACTAATTTTGGTACTGGATTGTTCTTGTTCTTCTAGTTCTTTACAGTGTAGCATTAAGTTGTGTACCTGAAATCCTTCTATTCTTTTGAGTAAGTGTTTATTACAAAAAATTTTCCTCTTAGAACTGCTTTTGCAGCATCCCACAGGTTTTGGTATGATGCATCTTTATTTTCATTAGTTTTGAGAAATTTTTTGATTTCTTTTTAAATTTCTTCTTGGACACATGTGTTGTTCAGGAGTATGTTGTTTAATTTCCATGTGTTTATATGGTTTCCTGAGTTTTGCTTGTTACTGATTTCTAGTTTTAATCCATTTTAGTCTGAGAAGATACTTGAAATGACTTCAATTTTTAAAAATTTGTTGCAGCTTGATTTGTAACCTAACATGTAGTCTATCCTGGAGAATGTTCCATGTGGTGATGAGAAGAATGTATATTCTGTGGTTGTTGGATGAAATGTTCTGTAGATTGTACCAATTGTAGCCAAGTCCAATTGGTCTAACGTGTGGCTTAAATCCTGTGTTTCTTTGTTGATTTGTTGCCTAGATGATCTGTCCAACATTGAGAGAGGGGTGTTCAGGTCCCCAAACATTACTGTATTTGGGTCTATCTCTTTCCTCAGGTCTAATAGTGTTTGCTTTATATATCTGGGTGCTCCAATGTTGGATGCATATACATTTATGATTGTTATGTCTTCTTGCTGGATAGGTCCCTTTATCATTATATAGTGGCCTTCTTTGTTTTTTTTTTATAGTTTTTGGTTTAAAGTCTATTTTGTCTGATATAAGAATAGCTTGTTTTTGATTTCCGTTTGTGTAGTATATCTTTATCCATCCCATCACTCTTAGTCTGTGTGTGTCTTTACAGGTGAGGTGTGTTTCTTGCAGTCAGTATATAGCTGGGTCTATCTTTTTAATACAATCATCCAGTCTGTATCTTTTGAACGGGGAATTTAATCTGTTTACATTTGGGGTTATAACTAAAAAGTATTGTCTTACTTCTGGCATTTTATCAATTATCATTTGGATGTTTTAAATATCTCTTCTTTCCCTTTCATTGTTTGTCTTCAGTGTTTGTTGGTTTTTGGAGGTAGTAAGATACAGTTTCTTCTCTTTCTCATTTGTATTTTTGTTCTACTAGTGGGCTTTGTTCTTTCTTGTGTGTTCATGGTAGTGATCATCATTTTTCAGATGCCAGATGCAGGACTCTATTGAGAATTTCATGTAGGGCTGGCCATTTGTTAGTGAACTCTCATAGTATTTGTTTGTCTGTAAAATACATGATTTCTCTGTCATTTCTGAAGGATAGCTTTCTGTGCATAGTGTTCTTGGCTGGCAGGTTTTTTTCTCTTAGTATTTTGAATATATCATCCTATTCTCTTCTGACCTGTAGAGTTCCTGTTGCAAAGTCTGTTTTTAGTTTTATGGGACTCCCTTATATGTGACTTGACACTTTTTTCTTGCTGTTTATCAGATTCTCTCTTTGTCTTTTAGCTTTTTCAGTTTGACTATAATGTGCCTTGGAAGGACCTTTATGGTTGAATCTGTTTGGGGATCTTTAAACTTTTTGAATTTGAAGGTCCTTGTCTTTCCCCACACCTGGGAAGTTTTCTGCTATTATTCCATAGAATATGTTCTCAAGGCCTTTTCCTTTCTCTTCCCCTTCAGGAAAACCCATGATTTGGATGTCTGTGCACTTAACTGTTGTCTGCTATCTCTCTTTGATTTTCTTTACTTTTAAAAATTCTTTTTTCTTTTATTTTTTGTCTGCCTGGGTTATTTTAAAAAGACTATCTTCAAGGTCAGAAATTCTTTCTTCTGCTTGCTTTAATCTGCTGCTTAAGCTCTCAGCTGTGTTTTTTATTTCATTGAGTGAATTGTTCAGTTCCATGAGCTCTGCTACACTCTTATTTAAAGTATTAATCTCTTTGTAGATTTCCTCCTTCACATCCTGGATAGTTTTGCTCAGTTCATTGTGCTGTCTATCTGCATCTTTTTGTATCTCATTGAGTTTTCTTAAGATTTTTTACTTGGAATTCCTTTTTGGTTATTTTAAAGGTTCTTTGCTCTATGGGGTTTGGTGCTTGAGAGTTATTGTATTGTATTCCTTTGGTGGACACATATCTTCTTTTGTTTGTTTGTTTGTTTGTTTTTTCATATTTCTAGTACGTCTATGTTAATGTTTGGTCAACTGGTAGAGCAGTTTCTCTTCTATTACTCTCTTTCCCTAGACTCCACTGGTGACCCTCCATGTTTAATGCAATTGAGTGGTTGGTGGTCTGCACGTACAGTGGCAGTGGCTGCTATGGCAAAAGGCTGCCCTTGCAGTGGTGGCATTTGTGATGGTGGCTTTGGCAGGATGGCCACATGCCGGCAGCGGCTCCTGCAGGGGTGGACTCCTCACATTACGATGGTGGTTGTCTGATGGCGCCAGTGGTGGTGGCAACTGCAGCAGGGGCAGTTGCAGCAGCTGCCCACTTGGCCACAGTGTCCACAGCTGCACCCCATACAGCTATGGTATCTGCAATGGCAGCGGGGTTACTTCAAAGCAGTGGCAGCAGCATTGGTGGCTGCAACTGTCTCCCTGGCATCTGCTGTGTTCTTGGCTGCAGCAGTGGTGGCAGGGGTGCTGGTGGCCACATTTACCTTTCCTGAACCTGTGGTGTCTGCAGCAGCAGCATGGATACCAGTGGGGGCAGAAGGGTCACTGGTGGCGGTTACTGCCTCTCTCACATTCGTGGTGTCCATAGCAGTAGTGGGGTTACTATGTGTGGGTGACAATGGCACCAACAGCTGCAAATGCCTCTTTCACATCTGCAGTGTCCTTGGTGGCAGTGAGGTTATCTTGTGGGGGTGGCAGCAGCATTGGTGGCTGCAGCCATCTCCCTCACATCTGCAGTGTCTTTGGAAGCACTGCAGTTAACTCACAGCTGTGGCAACAGTAGTGGTGGTTGCAGCTGCCTCACTTGCTTCTGTGGACTCTGCAGCTGCAGTGACATGCAACCCATAGGACTGCTGCTCTTCAGGAAGCTGCTCTGTGATGGGTAATGTTTCTGGGACCAGACAATGACTTCAGCAACTCTGGCAGTGGTGGCAGTTGGCCTGTTTCAATCTTCTGTGGGAGGACATGCCCTATGTACCTCTAGTCTTCCATCTTCCTGGAAGTCTTCCAAGAAGAGAATTTCTGAACTTTAAGACAGTTCTTTTGAAGTAAACCAGTCGGGGAATAGGGGAGGGAAGAAATAAGAATAAGAAAGAATAAAGATATCCTATGGGACTTATGGGATACCATTAAGTGAATAAATGTTCAAATAATAGGTGTTCCAGAGAGAGAAGAGATAGAGAAAGGCATAGAAAGACTATTTAATCAAATAATAGCTGAAAACATCCCATGTATTGAAAGAGATATGGACATTCAGATTCAGGAATCTCAAAGGTCCCCAGTTAGACTGAAACCAAAAAGATTCTCTCTGAGGCACATCATAATCAAATGGCAAAAGTCAAAGACAAAGAGAATTCTAAAAGCTGTAAGAAAATAGTATTGTCACATTTAAGGGAACCCCACTAGACTATCAGCAGATTTCTCATCAGAAACCATGTATGCCAGAAGAGAATGGAATGATATATTCAAAGTGCTAAAAGAAAAAAAATTGTCAGCCAAAGATACGTTATTCAGCAAAGCTAACCTTTGGAAATTAGGGAGAAATAAAGACCTTCCCAGATGTGTTAATCTGTTTCTCTGTTGCTTATAACCAAATACCTGAAACTGGGTGATGTATAAAGAAAATAAAATTTATTACTTATACTTTTGGAAGCTGGGAAGTCCAAAGTCCAGGGAACACATCTGGTAAGGATCTTGATAGTGGTGACAGTGACCTAGGGATCTCACATGGCAGAAATGGTGGAATGGAGAGAAAGAAACTCTCACATGCTCTCCTTTTAAAGCCTCCAGAACCACACCCCTGACCACCATTTTTAATCCATTCTCCACAGCATGGTCCTACAATCTAATCACCCCTTCGAGGCCCCACATTTCAATTACCATAATAGGATTTCTTATTCTCTTTACACTGTCACAGTGGGGACTAAGTTTGGGGGGGAACATCAATCCACAGTACCAGACAAGCAAAAGCTAAGGGAATTAACCCCACTAGATCAGCCTTATGAGAAATAATTAAGGGAGAGCTACAACTGTAAACAAAAAGATGACAATTACTATCATGAAAACACAAAATAGTACAAAATTCACCAGTAGCGGTAAATTCAATTCAAACTGAGAATTCCCCAGTGAGGTAATGGTGCTATATAAATCCTTCAATCCTCTAGTGTGAAGGTTTAAATTCAAAATGGTCAAAAAACAACAATAGCTACAATTAGTGTTAAGGAACATACAATAAATACAAATGTAAATTAAGGCAAAAAATATAAATTGGGATGGGGGTAGTCTACAGTATTTTCATAGAACCAAAGTTAAGATACTATCAGCTTAAAATAGTCTGTAAGAACTACAAGACTCTTTATATTAGCCCCAACATAAACACAAAAAAAGAAATTACAGCAGATACACAAAGGAGAAAGACAAAGAAGACAAAGCTTAGCTCCACAGAAAACCACCAACCCACAGAGGCAAATAATGAGAAGAAAAACAAAAGGAACTAAGAATGTACAAAACAACCAGAAAACAATTTTTAAAATGGTGGGAATAACTTCTCACATATCAGTGGTTACCCTGAATATAAATGGATTAAACTCTCCAAATAAAAGACATGGAGTGGCGGAATGGATTAAAAAAACAAGACTAAACAATATTCTGCCTAGGGGCCAGCCTGTGGCTCACTCAGGAGAGTGCGGTGCTGATAACACCAAGGCCACGGGTTCGGATCCTATATAGGGATGGCCGGTTGGCTCACTAGCTGAGCATGGTGTTGACAACACCAAGCCAAGGGTTGAGATGCCCTTACTGGTCATCTTTTAAAAAAAACAAAACAAAAAAATTAAAAAAAACCATCTTCTGCCTAGAAGAGACTCAACTAACTGTTAAAGACATAGACTAAAAGTGAAGGGCTCAGAAAGGTATTTCATGCAAATACAAACCAAAAGTGAATGGGAGTAGCCACACTTAGATAAAATAGACTTTAAATTAATAACTGTAAGAAGACACAAAGATGGCTATTATACATTGATAAAGGGATCAATTCAACAAGAAGATATAACAATTGTAAATATATATGCACCCAATGCCAGAGCACCCAGATATATAACACAAATATTATTAGACTTAATAGGTAGAGATAGAGTGCAATTCAATAACAGTAGGGGACAATGGATAGATCATCTAGACAGAAAATAAACACAGAAATATCACACTTAAACTGTACCATTGACCAAAAAGACCTGATAGACATTTACAGAATGTTTCATTCAACAGTTGCAGAATACACATTCATCTCAACTACATTTGGAACATTCTTCAGGGTAGATCATATATGAGCCCACAAAACAAGTCTACACAAATTTATAAACACAGAAATAATATCATGTATCTTTTCTGACCAAAATGGTATAAAACTGCAAATTAACAACAACAAAAAAACTATGGAAACTTTACAAATACATGGAAGTTAAACAACATGCTCCTAAACAACCAAAGTGTTGATGAAGGAATTAAAAGAGAAATGTAAATATTCCTTGAGACAAAGAAGAATAGAAACATATCATACCAAAACCTGGGGGATACAGAAAAATCGGTTCTAGAGGAAAGTTTATAGCAGTAAGTATCTACATCAGAATAAGAAGACAGATTTTTAATATACAACCTAACGATGCACTTGAAGGAACTGGAAAAATGACAACAAACTCAACCTACAATTGGCAGAAGAAAATAAATAATAAAGCGCAGTGCAGAAATAAATGAAAAAGAACCCCCCCCCCAAAAAAAAAATTGAACAGATTGACAAAATGACAAAATGAAGAGTTGGTTTTTTGAAAAGATAAAACTAACAAAATATTAGCTACACAAGCCAAGAAAAAGAGAGAGAAAACTCAAATAAATAAAATCAGTAGTGAAAAAGGAGACTTGTTCTAAAGCCCAGTGGGGGGTTGGAATCATGAATCTGGAGCAAATCCTTCCTGCTTGGCAGTGCTGGAGAGATACTGAATCCTTAGTTGCTGGTCTGTCCCAGTCCCTCAGACCTCTCTCATGCCTCAAAGAGGATGGATGGGGTCAGGAGGAGACTTCTTACCCTTACCATATAGTGTAGCTCTTGGATTATTTATCAGACTGAAAATTTTATACTGAAGCTTGGGTATTTTTGTTGGGTTGAACCTTCAGTAATTCCTCTGGCTAGGCTGCAATCCCAACATGCAAGTTCACCACTCCTTGCTCCCAAATTCAACTGCTCCTTTTTTTTTTTTTTTTTTCTGGTTGAACCTCAAAAAGTTAGCCTGGAGAAGCTGGAGCAGGGTGGGATTTCCCCTCTCATCACATAAACAAGAAAGTGAAGGAGGCCTCTGTGTTCTCAGAAGTCCAGGCACGAAATGATGTGAGTCTAAGCATTTAAATCACTCGGCTGTGATTAAGCATGAAAAGCTTTTACTTTTCATATGAATTAGGTTTGAGCGTCCATAAAGCATTTTGAGATTTGTGTTTACCACTGTAATTACACTTCAATTCATGCATTGTATGTTTTTAAAAAGCATTTTGAGATTTGTGTTTACCACTGTAATTACACTTCAATTCATGCATTGTATGTTTTCAAAAGCTTTAATAAGCAGCAGCGATAATAGCAGCAACCATTTATATATTCTAGCACTGTACCATGGGCTTTAGTATGGTACCTATAACACTTTCAGCTATTCTCTTATTTTATATGGAGATAACTGAGACACAGTGAGGTAAAAAATAAGCAAAAAACCTGCCTAAGGACACACAATAGGTCAGAGGTGGTGGCAGTATTAAAACACTGGCCTCTCGGTTTACCAAAGCTTTTTTAATGTACTCCACTGTCTCATAAGACAAGGGAAGTAAATCAAATCATACTTTAAACCTACTCAGGAGATTTGCTATACAAGGGAATCTGGTGAACCTCTTTTTATCTGGTGAATAGTGCTACATTTGTACATTTCTGCCTGATTTTCATGTCAATAGTCTATCAAGGTCCAGGTCAAA
>NW_007731399.1:62537-65028 GCF_000696425.1 Galeopterus variegatus | reverse complement strand
GGGTTTCATATCGCTTCATTTTTAGAAATTTCTGCTAATGTACCTTGACTACAGTTTGGTGGGTTGGTTGGTTTATGCCCCATGTTTATGGCTCACTCAGTTAAAACTTCTTTCTGATTCCCGCCTTTTGGAGAAAGAAGGCATAGATCCGAATTGCCTGAAAGGAGTGGACTGAGATCAGCTACTGAGGCAGAATTTCCCTGTGGCGTGCTGAGGCTATCGTTCATTCTTTTGGTGGATATTTACCAAGTGCTCCTCTGAGAGAATACTGAAATGAGAAAAGTAGATGGTCCCTGTCCTCATGGAGCATATAGTTTTTCACCACCTCTTTTTTTTTTTTTTCCCTTTTTTTGTCTTTTTTCATGACTGGTAATGGGATTGCAACCCTCGGTGTTGCGCCCGTACCGCAACCGGCAACGGGATCGCAACCCTCGGTGTCGCGCCCGCCCATATGACTGGTAACGGGATTGCAACCCTCGGTGTTGCGCCGCACCGCGCTCAACCATTGAGCGGACCGGTCTCTATATGGGATCCGAACCCTTGGCGGGAGCACCGCTGCACTCTACCGAGTGCGCCACCAGGCCGGCCCTTCACCACCCCTATTATTGGGTTGCTTAAAAAGAGAATGTCCACCCTATTTGTGACAGTAAGTCAATTGTTTAAAAACTTTTTCTCTTCTGCTTATCATGTCATGCATCTTATCGTAAAATGAAAAACAAACACTATCAGAATATATAATATAAAAAGTCACTTCCCAGTATTGCCAGTCTCAAAGAAACAACCACAATTATAAATGAAAATTCTAACCCTTAAAACTCTTCTTCCAAAGGAAAAACAGGATATCTGCTAGTAATTCCCCTTTTGGCCCATATAGCCCTTCCCGACTCTGAGATTTTTATTGGGTGGCTCGTAGCCTTGGAGCAAGCAAACACAGCTGAAAGTAAATATGAAACAAAACTCTGGCCATAGGGTCTGAGGAAGGCTTTTTTTTTTCTGCCTTGTTAATTTATTTCCATGAAAAGAGACAACAAAGGCATTGAAAGTTAGGATTGCTTTAGGAAATTCAGGGTAGAATGCTACCAGGTGGATATGGGGAATTGCTGCCCACCACAGAAAAAACTCTCAATAGATGTTTGCTAAATGAAGGAATGAAAACTCTGTATTTATATTCATAAAATTAAAACAAAATAACCCCAAAATACATTCTGAAGTTCATTGGTTTTCAAGCTACTGTTGCCGTTTTTTTCCCCCCCATATGTAGCAAAGGGAAAACAGCCAAGCATTTCCTGGCTGAATTTTATTTTGCTTTCAGTTTCTGCCATTTCAGTTCCTGTTATCATGCTTCGAGGTGCACTGAAGTACAGCAATCCCAGAAGATCCAAGGCTGTGCTAAAAAACATTTGATGGCAGCAGAAGATAATAATGTGATGTCAACACAGCCCACACTCAGGAACCTCTAGGAAAAGAACACAAAGATAACCTTGGATCCATGCTACTAAGCAGTTTTTGAAAATGCTTTACTGCAAAAGGGTGGTAAGGATTTTACAAGGGCTATGAAGAAACATATTTAAGTTAATAAAACTTTTTATTGAGTGTTTACTGTGTGTTACTATGTGCTTTAACATCTATTAACTCACTTCATCTTCAAAACAACCCTATAAAGAAATTACAAATATAATCCCCACCTTATAAATGAAAAAACTGAGATACAGAAAAGCTTAGCAACTTGCTCATGGTAGGAGGCAAGGCAAGATTTGAACCCAGGCTGCCTGGCACCAGGATCCAAGTATCAAACCAGTCTGCTCTACTGCCTCTCAGATGACAGAGAAGCTTGAAGAATGACTGTGTTGCTGAATTTTAGGTTGCATAGGTTGTTTTTTTCCCCCACAAGAGTTGAACAAAATCTATCTGAAATACTGCAAATAACATTTAAGAAAGTTTTTATGCTTTGTTCTTACTAAATTTACCATTTGTTCATTCTTTTCAAAATTATTTATTAGCTACTATTTGTATAGCAATGTGCTAGCACATGTCAGGAAAACAAAGGTGAATAAAACATAAATCTATCTAGTGATGTCTCCAATGAGTTTTGGAATTTCATACATAGGTTTGAATCTCAGTCCTACGACCTACCAACTGCGTGACTTTGTGCAAATTTCCTAACCTCTCTGAGTTCAGTTTCCTCACATAAAAAATAGGGATAACAGCCGCTATCTTATAGGACTGTCCTGAAGAGTAAAGTAGAGTGTCCAGCAGAGTGCCCGAAATATTGTAGGTACACTGTAATTATTAGCTAGGCTCTATGAGGGAGATCAAACACACAGACAAAACAAATGATGCTTTTCCTATGGGACAGCCCAATGCAAGCTGCAGAAAACCAATGGGAAGTAAAATTGGATGACTTATGCCCAGGATTACTGTTGTAGGAATGCAATCGCTGTGGATAATAGAGGATGAATGGAGAATGGGACCTGGAGTTAAGCCCTGCCAA
>NW_007731399.1:8652-61642 GCF_000696425.1 Galeopterus variegatus | reverse complement strand
CACATCCAAACTCTATCACATGCCAAAGTTTCTTCCAGTTATAAGTTCTATTTTAACCAACTTTCTGGTCTCCATTCTTCTTTGGAGAGGCACACACACGAAAAAACTGAATTTATCCACAAATATGGTGAGTTCATTTCATTTGGATTCCATTGATATGTTAAGCATAGAAAAGGAGTCAAATGCTAGTATCACACTTTAGATGAGAACCATAGTACATCAACAAAAATCTCAGGGCATAGGATTTCTTTTTTTTTTTTTTTTGCTAAAATTATACAAATAACAGATGATTGAGGGGGGAAGGGCAGCCCCCTCTGCTTGGAAGCAGGCAAGAAGCAGAGCATACCCAGGGTGAATTTTCTAAATTTCCTTCTGTTATTGTGGTCAGAGAACATATTTTTATGATCTTACTCTTTTTAAACATATTAAGACTTGTTTTGTGGCCAAAAATAAAACTGAAAAATAATTTTATTTTGGAAACATTGAAAAACAAGCAAACAAACAAACAAAAACACAGATGATTACCTGATCATGGAGAAAATTCAAATACGTAGAAACCCATGTTCTACAAAGTTGAGTTTTTCACTTTCCTAATTTTATCTCCTCCACAGGGTAAGTATAACTTTATCTGTAGGAAATTACTTTAATGAAGTCAATTTAAAAAATTGGCTTCTGGCCTTAGAACTAGAATTACAAAGTTTAACCTTAGCCCTGTGTTGTGTTCTTATCATTTATTTATTGATAGGCAGTATCTTTTCAGGTATGATGGTAGTCAGGCTCTTATCTGAATTCCAAGTACAGTAGGCTCCCCTTATTCCCCAGTGAATTCCTGAAACCGCAGGTAGTATCGAACCCTATATAGACTATGTTTTCTCCTGTACATACATACCTATGATAAAGTATAATTTATAAATTAGGCACAGCAAGAGATTAACAACATTAACTAATAATGAAATAGAACAATTATAATAATCACTAGTCTTGTGCTTTGGGGCCATTATTAAGTAAAATAAGGATTACTTGAACACAAGCACTGCGATAGCATGACAGTTGATCTGATAGCCAGGACGGCTACTAAGTGACTGACTGGCGGGTGGCCATCTACAGTGTGGACACGCTGGAAAAAGGGGTGATTCACACCCCGGGCAGGATGGAGTGGGACAGCGTGAGATTTCAACACACTACTCAGAACGAATGACACGCAATTTAAAACTTATGAATAGTATATTTCTGAAATTTTCCATTTCATGTTTTCTGACTAGGTTGACTGTGGGTAAGTGAACCATGGAAAGCAAAACTGCGGATAAGCGGGGACTACTGTATTATAAATGTGTTTTAACTGTGTATTCTTTAATAGCATTGTATGATACTTCAAAAGCCAGTTGTTCTCTCCTTTACGCTTTGGGTAAGATGCAGTGTTTTGGGTAGGCTTGTGGATTAGAACACCTGCGTTTCAGCTATGCCTTTTGTGACCAGCCACCTCTGTGTATCAGAATATCTTTGGTCCTGTGTCCTCACCTGTTAAAAAAAAAAATAAAGTTAGGGTATCCACTTATAAACCTTCCAGCTCGAAATGCCGTGCTTTCACATCTGAGTTATTAACTTCTCTTGATGGTACTCAAAAAAGAAAAATATCCAGTTAAAATTATTTTTCTTTTGCTGACTGCACGCAGAATTAGCTTATTTGTGCTTTGGCAAACTGATACTGTTATGGTTCTGTCTTTTGTTTTGACCCCCAAATGGTTTATATTTCAAACTTATATTCAAATGATTACTGATTTATTTTGCATGTCATTCTAACCACTAAGCATATTTCATCATATCACTTAATTTATAACAGAACATAAATTTGCTGTGGTGGCTCCTTTAGTTAAAATAGAATCTAGTAATTTACAATCACCCATAAAAGAATTCACAATGAAAAATACTAAAAAACAATTAACAATAATCAAGAGAATCAGGAGAGAAATTTTAAAAATACAAGGCAGATTTCTGTTAGAAAAAATCATTTTCTAAAACAAAAAATGCCACTTTTTCTTCCCCTCATCTTTTTTATTGCACCCAGCTGCCCTCGGAGACAGCTTTATAGACACACACACACACACACACAGACATGCAACACACACACGTATGCATACACACACTATTCATTTTTGGAGGAGTGGAACGATTGAATTGGCACAGAAGGAAAGGAGATAAGGTTGTTTGTTTTTCCATTAAATTTCAAACCTCAGATTAAAAACAAAAAGATTAAAAAATAAACAAATATGCCCTTAAGCCTCAGAATATTTTGTAGCTTTTGAATCTTTTTTGGAGGGGTGGGGGAGGAAGAGAATCTAATGAAAGACATGGCTTGTCTTTCTGGAAAATGCATAGATGTACATAAATACCCAAAGTTGTAGACATTTCTATGGACTCTAATTTAAGAATCCCTGGCTTAGATGCTGGGGAAGAAAAAAGATTCAAAACTGTTGGATGTATGATTATTGACTATATTATATAGCTAATAGTGATAATCCAGACCCTTAATATTCCAAAATATTTAATACATCATCGTGAATGGAGTAAATGAACTCTTATTTACAATCCAGTAAATTTATTTAAAAAAGTAATGTTAACAGATTTGGTTAAACAAATGTGAACAGGTTTGGTTAACAGGTTTGGTTAAAAAAAATGAGTTTCAGACCATTGTATAGTAGGAGAAAAAGTAAGGAAATCCTTCCATTGTATAACTGACCTGTTTCCTTTTCAGAACCGGAATATGCCTTTTAACATGCTCTGCCTTATACTTAAATCTATACATTCAGCATCCTAAGTAAGCCAGGACTCACGTGGTAGCCTTTGGATACTTTAATTATGTGGACATTAACTGCTAAAATGTTGTTAGACAACAGAAGAAACAAATTCATAAAAACTGACAGCCTAATTGCAATTGTCTTGATTAATACCAATTTAGAACCTCCATAAAAATCTCTGATGCTTGTAAGAATTCAGGGATTTCTGTTACTCAAGCAGGATCACTGTAACCAATGTTGATATGAAGAAGGTATTGGCGGCTCACCAAAGACATGTTGCCACTCACCCCATTGTTTTTAGGATAGAAATATAAAACCTATCCCAGTTCTTTATGAATGCCTTTAGGAGTTCTCACTGATTTACAGAGAAAGGCAGTCTTTTAAGAAGACTTTCTATCAAAAGATTGTAACAGACGGGAGGTTGTCGTAATAATTTGAAACATGGAGTACATAAAGAGAAAACTAAAGAGAATGAAAAGAGACTCCACATTAGGAATCTGGAGTGGCTTTATTAATCCCATGACTCTAAAGCAGGTTGAGAGGCAGACAAGTTACTTCTCTAACCAGCGTCATGAATGGAGCTTTTTCCATCAAAGAAAGGCTTTATTACTACTCCACATGTTCAGCAAAAAGATAAACAGTTTCATTTCAGAATTAAATTTTTTCTACCTTCCTCTTGGCTCTTATTCCTTTCTTGGGTCTTATACAACACGCTCCACCAAATGGCCAGCTCCTGTTTCCTCTGCTTGCTCTGATGAAAAAAGCATTTGCTGCCATGCGAGTGGGAATCTCACTGTTTTACCATTTTGTCCAGTGGGCCTCACTCCTGTTCCCACCACCCCCAGGGGTTGACACCAGGGAAAGCTGACAGGAGACTGAGTGGTGATGGGGAGGAGGCCAAACAAGAACTGCAGGGGCGCTAGCAGGCTGCACGGTGCACTGTCTCCAGAAGGCTTCTGGGAGGAGTGGAGGTCGGTTCTTCCCCGTTTCTGACTCCGAGGCTCCTATCTTCATCCCACAATGATTTCTCAGCTCAGGGCATCATTCACGGGGCAAGTGTATGCTTGTTTGCATTATCTTTTTATCCACACACCTCCGTTTCCTCAACTAAATTAAAAGCTCTTTGGTGGCAGAGACTAGGTGGTAGAGGACAGCAGCTATACCTTTGACCTGCCTCCCCCACCTTCCCACTCTGCCCTACACCATATGGCATTGATGGGACTATCATTCACAGTCCCTTGCCCTCCCTGGCCATAGTGACTGCCTCATGGGACTCAGGCAGCGCTAATCAGAGATGTTGCTGGTATCGGTAAATGAATATCAAGAAAGAGGCATTCTCTGTTCTATGGGATTGCTGAATTGGGAGGATGTGAACCTGAAGCTTTTGGTGACCATTTTGCTAGCGAAGGAGAGAAAGCCTGCACGCAGGATGAAGACAGAAAGAAAAAAGGAGAGCCAAAAAGGGGAGGCAAAAATTGGGCCATGACAGCATTACTTGAGCTCTTGAATCCATCAAGCTTTGAAATTGGATTGACTCCTAGACTTTGCATGAATTAAAATTATTTTTTTATTTGAGTTGAGTTTCTGAGATCTCAACCTTAAGAATTTTAACAGATAATTTCTTAATGTTCATAATGAATCTATAGCATTGTTATAGTGCCTAGCATGTGCTAGGTGCTCCATAGATGGAATTATGATTTGTTTATGAAACTGATTCTAATTGGATTCTAGCAGAGGGCTAAAATCTTGAGAAGACATAGAAAAAATGGAACAGGAAAATATATTCTAATATTCACTATTCCCAGTGAGGGCAGATCAGGAAAGGGGGAGATGGTGCAGTAAGCACAGAGGCTAAAAAGCACAGTGTCTAAGGTCAGGCATGTCTGGGTCTGAATCCTGCATCAGCTATCCAGTGGCTGTGAGACTACAGACAAGTCACTGAGCGTCTCTGAACTTCAGTTTCCTCATCGAGAAAAGGGAACTAGAAATAGTACATACGGATCACTGGATTGTGAGGATTAAATGTAAGGTCGCTAACATGGTGCTGAGGGGCACTGTGAGTCCTCAATAAATGCTTGTTATCATTATCAGTGTCTTTGAAGGAGACAGTGCGGGAGCACCGCCGCGCTTCCCAAGCGGCGCACTATCGCAGTGCGCCACCGGGCCGGCCCTGGGAGGTCTTTTAAGAGCAAGAAGTACTCACCTCTCATTTTATATGTAACACCAAGAAACCGAGTAATTTAAAATCCCCTGTGTTCTTCCACAGCTTGCCTTTGACTGGATGCAAATTTAAGAAGCTGAGATGAGGTTAGACTACTCTATAAAAGAAAAGGATAGAATGTAAAGTCCATTGCTATATTCTCCAGCACCAAGAACAGTCCTGGAAAATGGTAAGCACGTATAAATGTCTGTCGAATGAAAATAGACCTGGACTAAGAAGAAGTCTTGAGCATGGCTGGAGAAAGGAAAGAACAGAAGGGTTTTTTTTTTTTTTTTCCTTCCTTTTTGTCTTTTTATACTGACCGGTGACGGGATCGCAACCCTCGGTGTCGCACCCGTACTGGGGACCGGCAACGGGATCGCAACCCTCGGTGTTGCGCCCGCACTGCGCTCAGCCAGTGAGCGGGAACCGGTCTGTATGTGGGATCTGAACCCTCGGCGGGAGCACCATCGCACTCCCAAGCGGCCGCACTCTCCAGTGCGCCACCGGCCGGCCCAGAAAGGTTCTTTTTAAAGTGAAAGGAGAGAAAAAAAAAAAAAAGAGAATTTGGGAAGGTGGTAGAGGAAAAGGGAATTTGGGGAAAAACAGAGGTGTTTCAAAGAAACTTTATGGACATTTCACTGGTAATATGTGATGCAACACAATACTCCCTCCCCCGCATATCTAAGTAAACATTGCTGTTCAAAGCTTTTGGAATCATAGTTAGGGGATTTTGGCATGTGACAATACGGGTTACTGACCTGCAGGGCAGGAACTGGGCCCAGGAAGCCCGATTACATTTGTGTTGTATCCAGATGAACAACCAGGGGACCCAAGAGGTGAAAGGATTCACCCACAGACCTAATGAGTGGCAGAACCAAGACTAGAAGGCAGATCTCCTGATTCCTCTTTCACTGGCCTTGCCACAAATTGGCATGAGGCTCTCTTAGCCTGCTTCCATATTCAATCTCATGCTGAATAAGTCAGAGCATAGTCCAACACATTTCCGGCTCTGCCTGTACACTGGGCCTGTGCTTACAAATGCTGCATCGTGATTGCCTGAAGAGTTCAGCCCTGGCTTGACCATGTACCCTCTGTGGAGCCTTGAAAAAGTCAAAACCTTTCTGAGCTTTATTTTCAAAATTTGAAAAAGGGGAGCTAAGACTACCTATACTCTCAGTGCCGTTATGGGGATCAAGTGAGATGCTATGTAAGCTACATGTGAAACAGTAAGTATTAGACATAAGTTTATTAAGTTATTATTTCTATTATTATTTGTTATACTGGTCGGTATAGTATTTCTTAGGAGACATTATAATGGTTCCCTTTTTTATACTCCCTGAAGTATTAGCTCACAAGAATTCAGTCATTTTTTAAAATCTTATTTTTGCTCATTATGCAATATAAAATCAAAATAGAATTTAAAAATTATAAAATATATTTTATAAATAATTCCTTAACTCAGATATCCATTTTTACTATTTTAGCCCTTTTAAAACTTTGCATAGATTTTAAAATTGTGCTCATAATGTACACTTGTTTGCATAATTTAAAAAATGTAATGAATGTAATATTTTAAGCATTTTCCTATGCCCTTAAGTATTCATCAAAAATATGATTTTTAATGGCTGCAAAATAATCCATTATATGGACATATCATAATTTACTAAGTATTTTCCAATTTAGATTGTTTCTGATTTTTTAAAAATTATAAATAGTACTTATATACCCTTTTGTGTATAATCTTAGTTCGGAGCTCAATAACCTCTCTGTATCTCAGTTTCCTCATCTACAAAGAAGGAACAATAATACTAACTACTTAGGGTTGCTGTGAGGATTAAGTGAGTTAATACACTTTTTAAAAATTATAAATAGTACTTATATACCCTTTTGTGTATAATCTTAGTTCGGAGCTCAGTAACCTCTCTGTATCTCAGTTTCCTCATCTACAAAGAAGGAACAATAATACTAACTACTTAGGGTTGCTGTGAGGATTAAGTGAGTTAATACATGTAAAAGACTTAGAATTGTGTCTGGCGCATAGCACTCAATACTGTTAGCTATTATTATTATTACTAACTTTAGATATTTGTGGTTAGTATACAAAACATAACTAAATTGACTACTTGATATTAAGTACTTCAAATTATGACTTCTAAAAATATTGTAATATTTTTATAGCTTTTTTCAGAAGTTTGCTTTTTCAAATTACCTATAATTTGCTGGATGTTTCATTATGAATAGTAATTGAAAATGTTTGGCTAGATTTTATTTCTGTGCCTCAGGATGTCCTTGGAGAGAAGGCAGGGGTCTTAACATATCAGAAGTAATTTCCTGGTTTTAGAGTTTAAAGGAAATAAACAAAGACCAACTTATTTGATTGGCCAAACATTTGTTCAACAGGATTAAAATCTAGTTAAGGTAACTTCTTGATATTCTGTGGTTGGACTAGCAGCTGTAGGTCAGAAGTTCAGAACAAAAAGTGAAATCCTAGGATTAACTGTCATACTCTTGTATCAAATATTTTTCTGTTGAATCAACTTCCCATGGTAATTTTTTCTGGATGTGGCTTTGCCAACACTGCTGTCTGCCACCTTCTCAGTTGGCACCAATAATGTAGTATGGAGTAGAAAGGCAACTCGACTGATAGAAGACAGTTTTTCAGGACCATCTCTGTGTCTCAAGAGAGCCTCGGGTATCTGCAGATGCTGTGGATTTCATTATGTGGCAGCATAAAAGGGAAGAGCCACGGGGTCACAAGGGTGACAGTCTAAGACCTGGCTCTGCTACTAACCAGCTGTAGCTGTATGATCCTTGGCAAATTACTCAAGCTCTCTGTCTAGTTTTATTTTCTCTAAAGGAGGTGGGAATAATAATACTTACTTACTGTCATTAGGCCGATTCTTAACATTTACAGGACCCCAGGCAAGAGTATAAAGAAAAACCCCTGCCCATAGACCATCTCCCTTCTCTTCCACATGGCTCCATCCTGCACTGTGAGGACCTTCCTGTGCAGTGTCCATACCTCAACCTGAAGATCCCAACTCCTTCCTCACCCTTCCTCACTGCAGGCCACCCTTGCCATCTCTTGGTCCTGGGGTGCAGTTCTTCTACAGTCCATGGGGCAAGAGCAGGTTCGTTGCACGGAGGCAGGGAATGCTGGGATCCTGAGCAGCTAGAGTTTGGCCTAGAAAGGGGGTATGACCACACCCTTCTGCCCCCACAGGGAAGGAGGTGGCAAGTAGGGGTCTCTAAAGTGTGGGGCCTCAGTTGCCTAGGCCTGAGGATTAAATAAGTCAACGCATGTACAGCACTTAGCACAGTATCTGACTTGTCGTTAGCACTCAAATGATGGAAGCTATGATTATTAGTAGTATTGTGGTGGCAGTAGTTACTATTGTTGGAAGGGGTCTCAAGAATGATCTCATCCAAATCCTTCATGTTATGTGGTGAGGAAACTAAAACAGAATAGTAAAGTGAGCAAAGCCAGAACATGAACCCTGGCTCTTACCGCCCAGCTGCCTTTCCTCTGCTCCACATGCAATCTCTTCAGCAACAGAAACATGACAAGTTTGGAATAAGCACCAGATTTAATATTCACAGTGCACAGAGGTGACCTGTGTTATCACAATCTTCTGACACGGGGCAGGGAGTGTGTCCTTGGAGAAAGGGGATCCTTCAAAGAGAGCCAGCGCCCTTAAGCTCCTGTAATGGCCTTGTCAGGTTGATGCTGGAACACCTCAAATATTTACTGAACGGTGGAGAGCACAGCACAGCCCTAGGTGAATAACGAATAAGGTGACATTTCATACTTGATAGCAGTGTATTAAAAGGCCCAAATACTCAAAGGCTTGAGTATTTCAAGTCAGAAACAGTTATTCAGGTTCAAAAATCAGATTTGCAGATTTTTTTCCATGAGTTAAACATGAAATAAAAGTTTTTAAATGTCCTTTCTTATTCTCATTTCAAAAGCTAGCTTGTTGCATTTTATCTATAACCAATTCTTTGGCTTTTAGTATCTGAAGATTTCTTACATGTTATGTATTTTTAGCACTTTTAATTATGGAAATGCTCAAACATATATGAGAGTAGACGGAGCATGATGGGTTTATTTAGTGCGGTGATTCCCCACACACCCTTTTCCTTCCCAGCCTCTACATGCGTGGCTAATCCTGCTCCATCTATAAACTCTCCCTCCTTCCCCACCATGGCGATGGATCTCAGATCAAATCTCAGACTTTTTATCATCTCATCCATAAATACTTTGTTTTCTCTGAGATTCTGATGAAAACATTTAAGCTCTCTCCAACTGGCCGCTGTAGACTCAGTTTGTTTGACTGGGTTGTCAATGGACCAAAACACAGGCCTTTCTAGATAACTTGCATGGTTTTTGGTCCAGATAATTCAGGGCCAATCAGTTTGAAAATTGAGCTTCTTTTAATTTGTCTGCCAGACTGGAACTGAATAAGGAAACATTTTGGATTCTTTTTATTCCTTGCTAAATTCCTGCCAATTCTGTATATGGTATTTCCATAAAAGTCCTGTTTTTCTTCCCTTTTCTTTGAAGAATGAAATTTCTTTTCCCTTTTTTTTTTTGAGAGGCAAGAAGAGACTGTCATTCCTTGACTGTCATTCCAGATTCCTTCATCCCTCCTGCCGCGGCTCAACTTTTCTTCGGTTTGATTGCTGTGCTTGGGGACCCAGAGATGGGGAGGGTGGCTCTACTTGATGTCATAGAAAAATCATTGCAGTTCAATCACTGGAGCTCCACTGAAAACTTTAAAAAGTTTTCTTTATGGTTACTGCATTTTAAACTTTTATCCTAAAAAGACTGAGGGGGGAGAAAGGATTCCAAGTTAGACAGAAAAAAAATTTCAGATTTCTCTGCCACTGGAGCTCCACTGAAAACTTTAAAAAGTTTTCTTTATGGTTACTGCATTTTAAACTTTTATTCTAAAAAGACTGAGGGGGGAGAAAGGATTCCAAGTTAGACAGAAAAAAAATTTCAGATTTCTCTGCCGGAAACATTGTTCTTATTTTCAGTTGAATGGCTTGGGTGTCAGTTAAGGCTTCCTGCTCAGCAGCTATCTCCTTTTCTACATTCTTGTTGCTAAGCATCATATATGTGACACATGACTTTGTTTAAATGCCCAATTTTATTAGAGTGGAAAAAAACCCTCTCAGTTATACAGGAAAGGAAAAGAGATTAGGAATCAAGTCCAACCATTTGCTTATTCATCTGCATATGGTTAAAAGATTGAGAAGAATCCATTGGTTTCTGTTTCACTGCTACACACAGGCCAAGGAGCAAGGAGAAAACAAATTCTGTTCCTCTCTATGTGTAAGAAAATGTGGAAATACACCTTCTTACTTTTGCCTTGAGGGCGAGAAATTGCTTCCTCTTCTAATATTAAGCCAAAGTAACCAAACTTTGGAGAAACCAGCTCCTTCTGAAAGGTTATTTTTCTAATCACCTATTTATTGCTTTGTAACAAATTTCCCCAAAACTTAGTGGTAGAAAAGAACCACCATTTAATCATGCCCATGGACTCTGTGGATCAGCAATTCACAGGGCACATAAGGGAGGGCTTTCTCTTCTCCATTGTGTCTGAGCCTTAGCTGGGAAGACTAGAAAGGCTGGGAGTGACTCAAATGGCAGGGCCAGAATCAAGTGGAGGCTTCTCCCCTCACATGTCTAGCACCTGGACTGAGATGACTCAGAGTCTGTACTAAGATGTGACTGTCAACTAGAATGACTGCACATGGTCTCTCCACGTGGCTTGGGCTTCTCACAGCATGGTGACTGAGTTCTGAGAGGGGCATCTGTCCAGAGAGTGAGAGTTTCAAGACACCAAGTCAGAATGTCACTTCAGCTGTGTTCTTTCAGATTCAGGTCAAGTCATTTCTAGTTGAAGGGGAGAGGAATCAAACTCCCCCTAGCGGGGGAAATGGCAAGGTCATAATTGCACAAGAGCACGTAGTAGGCCAACTTTAAAAAATATAATTCACCTCTGTCATCTTGGTTCACAGAGGGAGGAGGGTCTTTGCTGGTGTGAGGCCCTTTAATGAGGCCTCTTTAGTGAAGTGGTGGAGGGAGTTAGTTCATGCTGAGACCGTCTTCTTTCAGGCCACACTCACTCAGTGCTTTCTTTCTAGTTCTACTCAGCCCTTCACCTAAGAGCCGTTCTTTGTCTCAAGCACCTTCACAGTCTTCATTTCGTCCTTGGTCGTGGGCAGAGATGAAATGGAATCACAATAAATAAAAACAGTCCTTCTAGTGCCTTCCTGGCTGCTATACTGGTTTTTGTTTTGTCTTTGTGCATCTATATACACACCCACAAATATATATGGATAGATTACTATTAATGATAGTTTTTTCCACTGAGATATAATTTACATACCATAAAATATACCCAGTGTACAAATTCAGTGGTTGTTATATATTCACAGAGTTGTACAGTTATCACCACTACCTAATTCCAGAACATTTTCATCACCCCAAAAAGAAACCCCATACCCATTAGGAGTTGCCCTTCATTCCCCGCTTCCACTGCCCCTGGCAACCCTAATCTTTCTGTCTATGGATGTGCCTGCTCTGGACATTTCATATGAATAGAGTCACATAATCTGTGGTCTTTTCACTTGGCGTGTTTTCAAGGTTCATCCACATGCATTAGTTATATCATGCATTAGTACTTCATTCCTTTTTCTGTGACTGAATAATATTCCATCGTATGGATATACCACATTGTTTAACCATTCATTAGTTGGTGGACATTTGGGTTGTTTCCACTTTCGGGCTATTATGAATAATGTTACAAGGACCTGAATTCTGCCAACAACTACCTGAATACGTTTGAAAGAGGATCCAGAGTTCCAGATCACAACTCAGCCCTGTCTATCACCTTGATTTCAGCCTGTGAGACCCTGAGCAAAGAATCCCGTCTGGATTTCTAACCTAAAGAACTGTGAGATAATATGTTGTTTTAAGACACCAAGTTTTTGGCAATTTGTTACACAGCACTAGAAAACTAATACACAGATCATTGACTGACTAAAAGCTATTAGAGATAAAGTCATTGATGTGACACTACGTAGAGGAGCAGTTCTCAAAATGTGATCCAGGGGTCCCTTGGAGCCCTCAAGACCTTTTCAGAGGTCCATGAGGTCAAAACTATTTTCATAATAATAGTAATAGTATGTTATTTGCCTTTTCCCTCTTATTCTCTCATGATTGTACAGTCATTTTCCAGATGCTGCATGTTTGATATCACTGCTCTAACAGCTAATGGAATATGTCCTGGTGTTTCTTGTGTTAAAAATTTATCTAAAAACAAAAAAAGGAAAAAAATTTTTTTCAAAGGAAGAAACAAAAATAAATAAAAATTTCTCTAATTTTGAATGTGGTAAATATTAACAAATATAGCTTATATACACAAAAGCTTGCTGGGGTCTTCACTAATTGTTGAGTGTAATGAGTTCCTGAGACCAAAAAGTTTGAGAAGCACTGGTCTAGATGAAGTATAACTAAAGCAGGGCTAGACAAAGTCTTAAAATGTAAGAATATATTTAGTTAATGCCTGTGTTTTGTCCAGAACTGTGTAGCACTAAGAATGAAACAGGGATACAAAACAAGAATGAGGTATAATCACTGACCTAAGACAAACATAAAGAAATAATTAGCAAAATCATTCATTTGTTCCTTCTAAGGTGTTTCTAAGTACAAGGCACTGCAATATGTAACTCAGTGTTAACCTTTGGTATGGGTGGCTATGTCAGAGGTGTTTAGAGAAGGAGTTGCTCAAATTGGGCTGTGGGAGACAAGGAGGACTTTGTGGGGGAGGTGAAATCTAAGTTGGAAAGTGAAGTAGGAGGATGACAAATATTTAAGGCATTATCCTTCAGAACTCAGCTAAAATGTCCCCTTTCTTACAGAGGCCTTTCCTGATATCCCTATCTCGAGCACCTACCACCTTATATTCCATCATAACACTGTTCCTTTCCTCTCTAGCACTTAACAAAAACAAAAAACCATAATATAGCCATTAGGGTAAGTCTGGCTGGAGCTAGAGTGCATTACTTCAAATGCCAACTCTGTTGCTTTCTAGTTATATAATCTCTGTGCCTAGGTTCCTCAATAAAATATGCTAATCAGACAGGGAATTTACGTTGAAGAGCTGGTGTAGGTTGTGACTATGGGACTGAAAGGAAGGGGTAACTATGAAGTAGGTCAAAGGCAGAATCACCTGCTGAATTCAGATGACAACGGAGAGAAACAGTAAAGGCACTTCCAAGGACAGAAGAGAGAATAGGAAGAAAAGACAAGCGAAAATTCTGGGGATATTTGGGGGGAAAAAAGGCAACCAGTGATATGTAGATAAGAAAGAGTGAAGAAACAAAAATGATTCCAAAGTTTGTTGCTTGAGGAATACGACAGAGGTTAACATCAGTTAACTACTCTGGAGGAAAAAGGAGGAGCTACGTCAAATCCATGTTTAAGATGAGTTGGCAACAAAAACATAATTGTAGATAATTTGTTTTTAGACTGCTTAGAGTGATGGGTGCTAAGAGAAGAACCTTCAGAGCAAATAAGATTTTGGTGTCTGCTCATCAAACGTCAGAGCTGAAATCATGGGAAGAAACCTCATAAGGCCCCAAACGCTGACCTGTATGGAGAAGGGCAATCTTTAACACTCATGATGACATTCTTATCATTGATAGAAAGTGCTTAATATGTTGCTTTCAGACTCCTTTTGGGGGATGGGGATTTTCAGAAAAAATAAAGCACCAATTCCACCAAAGGAACTGCATAGTAAGGATGTGTGTTTCCCAGTTTTAACCTTCCATATATCTTTGGAAGGTAAAATAAGCAATGTGTTTCAAGCTGCTTTTATAAGGGGAAGCTTGGGCCATCTCCCTTCTATCAAGGACCTCTTGCTATTCAGTTCAAAATTATACAACATTCTTCTTGTTGACATGGTTTCATAGCACTCTTCGTTCCAGGCTAAAGCTTCCTGTCATGATTTGGGCGTCCTATCTGAAAGTTAGACCTTCTGACCTGGCAAGTTGCTGAGACCTTTCAGGATAGCTGAACTGTAGATAAAAATCTTCCAGGGAAGTAGGTGTGGGCAGGATGTGTGGTTTCCCCGCTTCTCATTTGGAGACTGATTCAGCTAATTTTTCATGAACAGTCTCCTACAGTAAAAGATGCATTCCAGAGTGTTTTAAGAGAAATTGGAAAGGACAAGGTACTTACTGATCTTCGGTTTCTCACTAGAGCACTACTTTTCTGAATGCCACAGAAATGCAAAGCAGGGCAACTGTGCCCTCTATTATGAGTATAATCTCAAGTCAGCCTCCTCTGCTAGTGGGACCTTGAGGACTCAAATTAGCCATAACAATAACACACAGCAGAGCATGTACTTGTTTACCAAATAATCTGGAACTGAGCAGGAAGACTCCATAACATGTGCCTCTGCTTGGCTCTGAATGTGTGACAGCAGCCTGAACCTGGGGAAGATATTTCTAAACTTTAAGTGATATAACACACACAGATTCTTTCTCTGACATTCCAGGCTAACCACTGTCTAAGTTAAGAATCTGCAAAACATCTGGGACTATGTTTCTAGAAAAAATTATGGCATATTTTCTACAACTCTGGCCTGAGCATTGTAAGCTCTGGCCTGACAGGAGCCTCTGCAGCAGGATTAGCTGTGCGGGCCCAGAGAAGCTGCTCTGTAGCACAGACAGGCATTAACTGAACTGAATGAAGCCCACTTTCCCTCAACAACTATTTACTTAGCAACACTTAGGAACAAGGCACAGAGCAGGGAAAGATTTGAACATGAATAAATTGCTGCTCTGTAGCACAGACAGGCATTAACTGAACTGAATGAAGCCCACTTTCCCTCAACAACCATTTACTTAGCAACACTTAGGAACAAGGCACAGAGCAGGGAAAGATTTGAACATGAATAAATTCAGATGTTGCTGTCCCTGACAAAATTACTTTCTCTCTAGAAAAGTAGAGGCTTATTTCACCTCAGCTCTGGTTGAACTGTACTAATACACTGTCTGATACTCCATGTCTACAGGTCAGTGGAAAACAGAGCCAGTGCCTGAGATTTGAGGATTCAAATCCAAGTACAATGAACTACCATTTGGCTGCCCCATGGCCACTGAATCCACATGGCCACATGCCCATGAAACTGGCCCTGCTCTCAAGCCGGGCTGTCTGGATTTGACTCTTGGCTTTGCCACTTCCTAGTCATGTGATCTTGGACAAGTCATTTATAAAATAGGGATACAGTAGTTTCCCCCTTATCCACTGGAGATATGTTCCAAGATCCCCAGTGGATGCCTGAAACCATGAAAAGTTCCTAATCCTATGTTTTTTCCTATATGAGTAGATACATACCTATGATAAAGTTTAATTTACCAATTAGGCATAGTAAGAGATTAACAACAATAGTAACAAAATAGAACAATTATTAACAATATACTGTAATAAAAGTTATGTGAAAGTGGTTTCTCTCTGTCAAAATATCTTATAGTACTGTACGCACCCTTTTTCATCTTGTGATCTGTTGATCTGATAATTGAGACAGCTACTAAATGCCTAATGTGGTGGGGGTGGGTAGCTTAAATGGTGTGGATATGCCAGACAAAGGGATAATTCATGTCCTGGTTGAGATTTCATCATGCTACTCAGAATGGCGCACAATTTAAAACATAAATTGCTGATTTCTGGAATTTTCTAGTTAATGTTTTCAAATCTTGGTTGATCATAGGTAACTGAAACCAAGGAAAAGCAATACTGCAGATAAGAGGGCTAACGTAATAGTAGTCCCTACCTAATCATTTTAGGATTAAATGAGATAATATTTGAAAAGTGCTTATAAGAATACCTGGCAGATAGCAAGCACCATATAAATATTTAGTAAATACATACTCTAGGAAGCCTAAACATCTCAAAATGCCAGAGATAACTATAGTCATGACATTGTGAATTTACTAAAATATTATTTTTTTAATGTTTTGAGAGATTGGATTCTTAATAAATAGAATCATGTTTTTATTACTAAGACAGTGGTCACCTTTTATTTTAACGATTAAACAAGAGATTTTAAAAGATTTTCTGGATTGAGGTCCACTACTCAATAAAGCAAGACTGAAGAACAGAAGACGACACTGGTTTGTGCTCAAGGTTCTGGAAGCCTGTGAAGTGCAAATTGTCATGAAGCCAATTTAATATAACTACTTCCTTTACGCTGGACGGATTCACAGGGGACCTTACTGCTTGCATACAGGAAATAAAGCCTGTTTGTATCTGAACAAGAACTACGAAATACCTTTCTTTTTCTTTTCTTTTTACAATGCAGAATATTGAAGAAAAAAAAAATAAGCTGTAGAACAGGAAATGTTACTAATTATACAAACTCTATATTTAGTTCTAAGAAAAAAATACTACTAAGACAGTCAGAAGATAACTTACACATAGTGATATTTACACTTTCATCTAGAAAATAAATTTGGTGTACTGAGGCATAAATACTTAATGGTTATTATTATTAATGTTTAATTTATAACAGAAGACTCGGTTTCTCCACTGAGTTATTTGCACATTTTTTACTCCTGGTCATCAATAATTCTCAGGACTTTCAGAAGTCTTTACAATAAACACAAAGGTTTTTTTTTTTTTTTCAATTATAGTAAATATTATACAGAAGTATACAAAATTATAAAGAAGTAATTTGTCAATGTTAAACAATTCTCCCGAGGTACACAGATTTAGGGTACTTCTCCTTAAGAGCTGGCCACTGAACAATAAAGTAATCTGAGAGATGAAACAGAATCTTTCCGGACAAGGATAAAGTTTCCACGCGGCAGATGCTTTCAACGTAGACAATGATCACCTTCTTTATTCCTAGTATCCCAAGGAGAAGGGCCGATACAACGATAGGAACACATGTTCCTGGTCCATTACACAACACCTTAAAAAAAAAAGAAAGTTGAAGGTCAAATTAAAATACAGAATACTAATCTAAAGGAGGCATTTTGCATTAAGAACAGTCTGATCTTAGAGATTTGTTTATTATTCTAATGAGTCCTTCCTTGTCAAGAACCAGGATACAGCAAACAGCAAATATTTAAGCCCATGCACTTAGGAGCCAGGCAGGGCTGTGTTGTCTTGGTTCTCCAGCTTACCAACTGTGTGACTTGGGGCAAATAACTCAACTTCTAACTTCTAATGCGGTGCCCAGTGTTAAGTCAGTACTCATTGGACGGGCATGTGTTGCTCTCCGACTACTTTGTGGATTTTGAATGTCACACAAATATATAAAAAATAGATAAAACCAACTAAGATCCATTCAGTTTTCTTTCATGTACCAACTTGTTATTGATGAAGGAGAAAATGTCTTTAACTGATTAATTATGAAGAATATTTTTGTGGGATGTGGAATCACTTTAGGGGTTCAATCCAACAAATGGGATATTCAAGATAAGATCACCACATGAATGAGATTGTCCCATGAGAGGTTTTAGTCTACACTTGTAATGCATAAGAGTTTTAATGCTTTGGAATTCTGCTAATTTTTATAGAAAGCACTGGTTAGAAACAATTTAGTTGACTAACCTAACAAGAGAAGTAAAAATTCAACTCATAGAACAACTGCAAAGAATTTTTAAGTCCTTTAAGAAAATGAGAGAAACCTATTTCACAGAATTGTTGGTAAGGTAACTTATTACTATTTTCAGAGGAAAAAGCATTTTATACAACATCTTAATCATATGCTCATGTTGACTGAATTAGTAAAACCTAATAAAGCACTTTATTCCACAAACCATAAAACATGAAGTTTGTGGTTATCTACACATGCCTATTGGGCATGATCTACAATATTATATGACCTTACCAGTTCAAGGTCCACAAAACTTAACAGACACCAGACAATCTTAGAGTTGGAAGGGTCCCAGATATATGGTCAAACCATTTGTGACTTCAGGGACTCTCCCTAACAGACAGACATCCTGCCTCCATGTGAACATGATTAGGGCTGCATGGGTTTGATAATGGTCATCGGGTCTAGGCTCCATCTTTCCTGGAGATGTAATCACATGGAACACCATTCACAGATCTTTGGGAAGAGAGAGGGTAGTCTGTTTCAGGTGGGACCCACCTTTCTTATGTCTTCCTTGAAGCTCTCTATCTACAATCCAAACCCACTTTCTGTCTTTTATGGAAAACTTTCATTCAGACTTTCTTTTTGAATTACCAGAGACTAAGCTGCTCTCCATACTGGTCATCTTTAATTTCCGTTAAGTTCCCCAATAACCTTTCCTCATAGTTTCTTAAGGCAGTGTAATTGAAAGAAAATGGGACTGACAGTCAGGAGAACAGTGTTAGACAAGCTGCAAACTAGCTCTGTGACTCTGGGAAGTAGCAGTAATGATAATCACCACCTCAGCCCTCACCACCATCATTTATTAACAACTCACTACAGGCAGGTACTATGCTAAACATTTTACATGTATTATATTTTAGTTAATCCTCACAGCAATCGTTTGAGGCAAGTTTACTGTTCCTATTTGTAGATGAGGAAACTGAAGCACAGAGTTTGGGCAAGTTGCCTGATAATATGTTTAGGAAGTTAAGGAGTTATTTTGCTTCAAGTCACTTTTTTCCTATGTGACTCAGATCCCTTCTCTAGAAAATGGGGAGACTGGACTGTCAGCTCCAGGATTCTATAATTTTATGATGCTAATTTGCCTCTAGTTTTTGTCATAAGATGAAATTACAAACTTTCTCTGAATCCTTTCAGGGTTTAGAATCCTTAAAATCCTACTAATGTAAGGCACTATTGATGTTTTGGACTGGATAACTTTTAGTTGTGGGGATCTGTCCTGTGCATCATAGGATGTTTAGCAGCATCCCTGTCCTTTAACCGTAAGATTCCAGTAGTCGACTATCAAGAATGACTCCAAACATTGCCAGATGTCTCCAGTTGACAACCACTGTGTTAATGTACTCCCTAATCCTTGGATTATTTATTTGTGTCGCTTTTCTCAACATTCTTCTCAATAGTACAGAACAAAATAAAAACAAAATAAAAAATAATGCAAGGATTGCTTGTTGGATTTTGAATGTCAAAACAATATTTTCACATTTGTTGTCTTTAAAAAAATGTACACATCGACGTGTTCATTTCAACATCTGGTGGACACTCCATATAAAAGTTAAGTGTCCACCGATAGAGGTGTCTGTATATGGGAGGGGAAAAGACTGGCCACTGATGGGAGATGCATTAACAACCTGCCAGAGATCAGAAGTAGAGAGACTGTGAAGGTAAAATGGAAATTAAAGGTATTTTGTTTGTTTATCTCTGTTGTATCTCTATATTTTGAGGCACCTTACTACAAAGGTCCCAGGTACAATAAAACCACAAAACCATAAACCAAGGATTATTTAAAAAAAAAACAAAAACACAACAAACCTAATCCGAAGGAACACCTAGGCTAAAGAAAGCTACTTTTAATTAGGCACAGGTTATAACTCAGTTTTGTAGCAGCATAGGCAAAAATTATTTTAAAAAAGTTTGGATTATGGAGTTTTCATTATTCAAGGAAGTGTACCAGAGAGACTTATTCTAAGCACTGAACAAAAAACAGAATTCACTGAGACAGTCTGGGTAAACATGATGTTATAGCTCTTATTCTAAGCACTGAACAAAAAACAGAATTCACTGAGACAGTCTGGGTAAACATGATGTTATAGCTCCAATATAAAGGTTGGAGCTATCTTACCCTGCACCTGGAACAAAGGAGGCATTCACTAAATTTTGCTGAAAGGCAGAAGGAAGGAAAGGAAGGAACAAGGGGGTAGGGGATAAGTGAATCCTTCTTTGCCCATCCCACTGGGAGTCAAATTTGCCAGATTTGACCTTTTGTAACTCTACCATACACACTTATCACAAACACTTGTGTGGCTGGCTGTCATAGTGGCTGTACCTGACTTTCTTTCTTCTTATCATTCCACATCCGTTCATCTTTATCTCAGGGGGACCACTGTATCCCTCACTCTCAATTTAAGTGCTTGAGTAGAGCTAACTCCACACCTAGCTGTAAGTAGAGGACATACGACTCCAGACTGACCAATCGGAACACTGAATTCTTCTGTGAAGGTCATGGTTCAGGAAGAGCACATAATTCAGTCAGAAACCACAAGACTTAGTGGGACACTTGTTGAAGGTGCTGAGAAAACAGCACCTTCTCTACTATTCTGGAACCTAGCAAGATGTGGACCTGGCACGGTTAACACCTATCTTGCCACCACACAGAGAGCTTGAGAATGAAGCCATCACAAAACAGAGCTGAGAGATGAAGACAGGCCAGGTCCGCAAAGCAGGATTTAAGATCCAGCTATGCCTGAAGGAAACCAGATCTATTCTCACACTTGCCAGGTATGTGAGAGAATACATTCCATCTTTGCCTAAGCCATTTTCAATCAGGATTTCTGTCACTGGCAGTAAAAAGCACACTAATTGACATAGTCCTTTATTTTGTCTAACTCCCTGATGGGTATTTGACCATCCCCACTGCCAACAAGTAGGTGTTCAATGTGTGTCTGTTGGATGAATTTACTAATCAACAAATAATCTCCAAGAGCAGGAAGTCCAAGGGATGTGCTAAAGATTATATAAATTATAGTTCTAGAAAATGGAAAGACACAGGGCTAATACAAATACTAAGTCATGAGGGTAGATGAACCAGGTCAAGGGCTAAGAATAATTACAACAGGATTGTTTTTCTGTAGATCTGGGTTATCACAGGTCAAGTCTCGTTGGCTGAAATATAACATCAGTATGTGTGAAAAGATACATGAGGTTACTTCAAATAGTTCTTGGAAAAACAGAATTAAAAGATAATATGAATCTTTCTATGAACTTTTGAAGTACCCTCATATTTAACTTGAGTAGTCTGAACTCTACTCCTAACCCAGTAGGATCTCCCCCCCCCCACAAATATGCACCAAGATCTTTGGGGTCCTGGGTTGGTTTGTAGATCAGAGACCACGAAGTTGAGGGTGATCCAAGAGAGAACACATGACGGTAAGATTGAAAGCCAGATGGAGACTCCCTAAGGCTTCCATCTTAAGAGACTGCACAGAGAAGGAAAATCCAACTCTGAGACTCTGGTCTGAAAACCAGGCTTTCTGACAGCCTCTTGCTGATGGAGTTGTAGGCTGGAGAGAGGACATGAACTGCAGAAACAGAGCTGAAGGTAAGGTATTATTGAGCTCCTTGGGCCATGGACGAAGCTGGAGAACTACAGCCCATTGTCAAAGCTGAGTGGGCAGCCTATATGGAAGTCACGGGTTCTGTCAAAATCAACACTTCATTTATAGAATATTGGCTCCACTATGTAGATAGGTATATGAGGGATATAAGGAAGGGAGCAAACTCTGACATGTACAAATAGTTAGGAGACACAGGAAGAAGAGAAGCTTGTAAGGCTTACCAGACAGCCAAGTCAAGTAAGGTGCTTTAAGAATGTTTAGAGAAGTAAGAGGAAAACCACAGGGTTACTTGCCTATCCCTAAAAATGAGTCAAAGATGATGAAATGATCAATAATGTTTCTCAAAGCCTGCCAAGCTACAAAGATAGAGATAGAGAAAAGATCTTCATATGTGGCCAAGAGAAGAGTAATGGAAATCTCGGAGATGGCTATTTTAATGAATCATCGGGCTAAAATACAGGGCAGGGCAAAAGTAAGCACACTGTGGGAGAGGGAAGCTCAGGAAGGAGCTGGACAAGCTAATCAAGGCTGAGTAAAGGGTTTAGAGAATGGAATGAAGGCTCTTTATGTGACCATAAAGATCAGTGGGAACAAACTGAGGTGGAAGGAACTGATTACAGAAAAGGGTGAGTACTTTTGACACCAGGAAGAAAGAGTAAGAATTCAAAGTATTTGATTCATGAGGTTGGTTTGGGAAAAAAATGTACTTTCTGAGAGCATGATAAAGGATAATAATGGCACAGGAAGTCTGCCCTCTGGAATTTCTTTCAAATATTACTAAGTTTTCAGTTCAATGTGAAAAATACAGAGAAGCACAAAGAAGAAAGTAATCCTTCTAATCTCACCACTGTTGACATTTTGGTATATTCCCTTCTAATTTATATCTTTATGCATATATTTAAATTCTAACATATATATTCATATATGCACATAATTGTGAGCTTACATATAAATGTTGTAAGGTTCTTTTTATATTTTTGTTTTAAAATACTTTCTAAAAATCCTTGATTTTTAATGACTGTATATATTTAATCCAACGAATATCCCATAATTCATCTAACCATTTCTTTGTTAAAAGGAAAATGGTTATTGTTGGAAATTTATTGTTGGAAATTTAGGCTGACTCCTGGTATATATTTAATCCAACGAATATCCCATAATTCATCTAACCATTTCTTTGTTAAAAGGAAATGGTTATTGTTGGAAATTTATTGTTGGAAATTTAGGCTGACTCCTGTTTTTTTTTTTCATTCTAAATCATGCAGTTATATTATCTTTGTATATAAATCTATGACCCCTAAAGTTTTAATTTTGCACTGAACTATGTTCTAGAATCTTGCTGGGTGAGAGGTTAGAAGAAATAGCTTCAAATATTTAAGGAAGTTGTAGAAAGTTTAATAAAACAATTGTTTTGAATCAGGCCACGTGGTCTTTTGTTTTGTTTTGTACCTGACTAAAATCTGTTTGAGCAATTTCCCACTCTATGGTGGCAGGCAGAGCTCATCTCTTATGGCAGAAGCGAGATACTCCTTTCCAGGCCCCCTTTGCAGCTAGTAGATGGAACAGTGACTTGGCCAGATGCCTCAGCCTAGATCTGACCAGGAACTAGTGGTGCAGAGAGGCAGGGCTGGAGAAGCTGTTCTGGTGGCAAAGGTGCCACTGGTAGGGTGCAGCACCCTGTGCCAGTGATGCCAGTTGCAGCTTCCACTGTACAGCAGTGGTGGCAGCCATGTCCCCTGAAACCAGCTCTGTGTCCATGGAATTCTGGCCATGGTTCTAGCTGCTCAGTTCCCACTTTGCCCCTCAGTTTCTTAGCCTACTTCATTAGCATTCCTGGTAATTCTGAGTTCTCAATAGCCTTTCACTAAATTCTTCTGTTTCAATCAGCCAGAGTGGATGGTTTGCTACCAAGAATCCTAACTAGTATGGGAGGAACAAAGATTCTGAAAGCAGCAAATGCAGAGTCAGAGGGAATGGACCACATCAGAACAGTCATAGGACGTCCTCAGGCAGGGCTAAAAGCACTGGACCATGAGCACAGGAAGCAGACAGGCTGAAACATGGATGAGGGTTACATAATGAAAAGAGACCAGTGAGTGCTCCAGGGTATGGAAAGAATAAGCAAAAGGCCTCTTGGAAGAGAGAAGGAGGGCAAGAGCAGTGGGCCGAAACCTCAGAAAACTCGACAGAGAAGCATCTGAGAGTAATCAAGGGAGTAACGAAGAAAATGCAGTTGGAGGGCCGGTGTTGTATAACATGTAGAGGTTACAGTCAGAGGACAGGAAGGCTGGGGGTGAAGCCTGAAGAAGGGCAGTGCTGAATGTCACTGATCAGCGCATGTGGACAGCAGGGAGGAAGAGGATGTGTAGCAGATGGGAATGACGTATTTGCCTGGCTCACATTAGAGCACACTGTATTTCTTCTTTCTTATGTATATTTAATCATGGGAGTAGTAACAGTTCAACAGAAACATCTAAATACCAAGACCAACGTGAAATAACCAAATAAATCCTAAACACTTGAATTGGCAACTATTTATGAACCTCAAGTTCTCTTACAATTCTATTGCTGACATAATTTTCAGAGTTGTCATTGTTGTGTATATAGCAGTTAAAAAAATTATTTACTTTTTAATTCACACGTATTGATTGGATATAGGGTACAGAGTTATATTTCAACACATGTATACAATGTGTGATGATCAAATCAGGGTAACTAGCATATTGATCGTCACAAAAATTTATCATTTCTTTGTGATGAGAGTTTTTGAGCTCATTTCTTCTAGCTATTTGAGAACATACAATAAATTACTGTTCATTATAGATGCCTAGCACTGTGTATAGCACTTTGAGGTCTACTTTTCCACTTATAAAACTATTTCTGCTCCATGTTCCTACATAGGCATTAGTTGATCAGTCCATCTAGACACTTTCCTATTTCTCTTTACCAAGGTATAGCTTTCTTCTTCTTTTAAATTATATTGAAAAGGTAAGCTATGAATTGTTTTTATCTAGGCTTATGCACTAACGTTTTAAGGACACTAATTTATTTCTAGTTCCTCAAATATCAGTTACTTAAATTTTACATGGTGACAACTCAAACTTTTTCCAATTTAATCAAATAAATAACTGAGAAGAATAACAAACGTTGGTCCTGTAGAATCTTGCCCAATTGGTAAGTTCCCTATACTGACATCTTACCACTGATTATTTCAGATAGGCCAGAATATTCCTGCTCGTCGTGCATTCACATCCAAGAGGTTGAATAACATGGTGCTTACGGGCCAGGGCTTTGCCATCATGCAGACTTGAGTTGGCTGCTTAACAGCAATATGACCCACTCCGTATTTTAGTTTCCCCATTTATGGATGCATTTATTCAAGAAATATTTTATTGATCAAAGATAATATGCCAGATACTTTCTGGGAATTAGGATGTATTAGTAAACAAAAGTCTCTGCCTGCACAAAGTTTACGTCCCAGTGGTAGACAGAAAATAACAGATACATGTAAGAACATATAACATAAAGCAGGATAAGGGAACAGGGTGATACAGAGAACAAAGACCTTTCTGAGAAGGTGACTTCTGAGCTAACATCTGCTGAAGTGGTATGGTGTTCTGGGCAGAATCAGATGATTAGAGCCAGAGTCAGGAAAGAGGTTGATACATTTTCTCTGGACTGACTGAGCTACTGAGGGCCAATGAAATGGCTTGGGGATTGGGGAGGAGTGGCAGCTTGAGACAGATTACAGTTAAGCAGAGCTGTTATGCTCAGGTGAAACTGTATCTCAGAGACTTGAACGTCTTATGGTGAAGAATGTAAACAAAGACATAGGGCTAGATGGGGTTGGACCTGCTGGTTCTTAGGGGGAGGGGGATAATCACTTTTGATGTTTTCTCTTCTTGGGAGTCTGCAGTGGTAAAGTAGAGAATGTTAGGCCTGAGGAATAGTAATCCAACCAGAAGCAAATATAACACCAGGAAAACAGTGTCTGCTCAATAATGTTGCTGTGGAGATTAAATAAAGTAAGATATGTAAAGCATTTAACACAGTGCTCGGCCCATGGTAAAGTGTCAATAAATGGTAGCTATTATTATTATCCATCTAAGAGTGAGGTAATGTGTTCATGGCATTTTTCAAACTTTAAGAGTCCTGTATAGAACAAAGGCCGGAGTCTTATGAAATAGAGAGATTGCATGGGTTGTGCCAATGTTGTCCTCAAGACCTGCTACTCTGTCACAGGCACAGCATTGACCTGGCATGATTTATCCAGCCCTTCAGAGGATACCTGATAACAGTAACCAACCATCCATTTTGGGCTCTTTATCTTCCAGTCATATTTTTTCACTGCCCGATTCACTCCAAGTGACACTTATATGAAAAAATGATAGAAGGAGACTGATTACGAAGAGCAGTATTTTCTGGATTTCCACAGATGGTGGATGATTGAATGATTCCTGAGCTTCCTCTGCTCTGCTCTGGATCTGTGGTGTCCTTGTAGTGTATTTCTCAGCCTGTGGCCAAAATGGCTTTGAAGGTCTGTAGCTATAACCTAGTGGACAAGCCTGATGATATGATAAATAAGCCTGATCTTGTTCATTTCAAAACAAGAGCTGGCTATTCTGCCCTTGTATGGGAAACTAGACTTCCCAATCTCTTTTTAGGGTTTGGGCTGAGCTACAGGGATGGTAGCTAAATAGGTGATGAAGACATGCAGACATTTGTTGGGCATAACTTTGCGCGCATGCGCCCTGACGCGCACGGGCGCCAGTTCATGCGCTCCGCGGCCACCATTTCACTAGCGCTCAACGGCACGTAGCTGCTAGCCTCGCCCTTCCAGGTCCCAGTGATTCAGCAACTTTAGTTCAACTCCCCCTCCTCATCGGGCTGGGAGTAGCCACCGGAGTGGCCACTGGAACCGCTGGTATAGGATTTTCCTCTCATTATTATAACAAATTATCCCAACAATTAATCAGTGATATGCAAACAATCGCCAATACTATTTTAGATCTTCAGTCCCAGTTAGACTCCTTAGCAGGGGTAGTACTGCAAAATAGAAGAGGGTTAGACCTACTAACTGCCGAAAAAGGAGGCTTGTGCTTGTTTTTACAGGAAGAATGCTGCTTCTACGCAAATCGCTCGGGCATCGTCCAAGACAAAATCAAGAAACTTCAAGAAGACTTGGAAAAAAGACGACAAGATCTCCAAAATAGCTTCTTTTGGACGGGCTTCAATGGGCTTCCTCCCCTATCTCTTACCCTTCCTCGGTCCCCTCCTTTTACTTCTAATGGTAGTCACTCTGGGACCCTGTATTCTTAACAAACTTATTCAGTTTGTACAAAAGAGGCTTGAAACCATTCAACTTATGAATGTACAAGTTCATTATCAGCGCTTGGCCCCTCAAGATCCCCAAAGTTACGACTAAGTCTCCCCATCAGGCTGTGTGAGCTCCCAAAGACGGGTAAGACCCTGGTAAATCCAGGGCAACCTAAGGCAGGGGCCACACCCAAAAATTATCACAAGCTGTGTGATGCTCAATGACGGGTAAGATCCAGACAAATCTGGACAACCTAAGACAGAGGTCACACCCCGGCATACAAAAACAAAAGGGGGAGATGTTGGGCATAACTTTGCGCGCATGCGCCCTGACGTGCACGGGCGCCATTTCATGCGCTCCGCGGCCACCATTTCACTAGCGCTCAACGGCACGTAGCTGCCAGCCTCGCTCTTCCGGGTCCCAGTGATTCAGCAACTTTAGTTCCGTATTCGCATAAAGCCTCCCCATGACCTCACCCTATCCTTTTAAGCCCTTCTTATTGGCTCTTTGCTTGATCTCTCATATCAAAACCCGCCCTGCCCTTTTTCCCTATATAAGCTGTGCCGCCCTGCAAATAAACGGAGTTCCGGCTTTGACCACTCTCCTGGCTCGGTGGTGTTCTTTCTCGGCCCCCGGGGAGGAAGGTCCTGGGGGGGAAGGGCCGTGCCAGCGACACTCATCATCCCGCTCAGCCCCACAAGGGACCCCCGGCTGGACCGGGGTCTCTTCCCGCTCAGTTTTGTCGGCCTCTGGCTCAGGGAGGCCCGACAGACATTAGGCTCCAATGTCCCCACCAGAACCTAGGGATACCCAACTGTGGTTTCCATGAATGTTACATCCTACAGATCCAAAGCTCTACACAGTTTGGAGACTTTAAGTGCAGAGTAGGCACAGGAGCACAGAGGTTGTCAGTGCCCACACTAGGTTGGTATTTCATTTCCTTGCCCTGATGTTCCATTATAAAAAATACATTAATAACAACTTAAAATTTTTTTTTGTCAGAATGGTCAGGCCATGCCTCCTCAGCACCATCACTAAAGATCATTGCCAGGCTAATCAGACATTGTTTTCCCAACCTTCCTGGATGTTCCTATGTTCAATTAAGGAAACTGAATCTTTTAGTTTTCCTGTTCTCTGGACCAAATGGTCAAGGTGACAATTTCCTGCCTTCGTGGTCTTTTTTTGTTTTCATTATATTTTCAACCTTCTGAAATGTTTTCACTGAGGTCTTTGAATGCTACTAATGTAGTATTTTTTCCTTTTGTTTTCCCCACACCCTGTATTATGCAGCTCTCCAAGAAGCACAAATAGCTAGAACTAGATGCAGCCTCAGGGAGTCATTTTGTTCAATTCTTTCCCTTCAGCTTGAGGAGGAAAGGGAAAGACACTGACATCTACTGGGCATCTACTACTTGCTGGGCATAGAGCTTAAGTGTGGCGTTTTGCATAATTACCTCATTTAAACCTTGAAATAGCTGTGTGAAGTAGGTGTTGCTCTCCTTATTTTTTAGACAAGGAGACTAAGGTACAGAGAAGTCAAGTGACCTATGCCAAGATCACAGAGCTGGTTAGTGACTTAACTGAGACCCAAACCCAAGCTTTTTGAAGACTAGTCCAGGGTTCTCCTCTCCAATATACTGGCCCTGTCTTGAGCCTTACAACCTGTTCCAGCATTAGTTGGAAGTGTGTTTAAGGCAAGGAGACTCCAGGGAAGATTATGACACAGGGAATTTAACTGAAGGTTAAATTCTGGTAATTGTTATTAAAATTTTATAGCTTTTGTAGAGAAACCAGTGGCAGACTGTAACATGCCATTGGACTAAGAGGGATTGGGGAGGCTATTTAACAGAGAAAATGGTGAAATGGCTAACATTTTCAAAAGAAAAGGGAGAATCCTTTCTAAACAGGAAAAACTGGCTTAAATTCGAATTATATAACTCCTGACTTCTGTTAAGGCACTCTAAGTACGTAAGTGATACTTTTCCCATGGCCTTTCCTCAATTTTTATACACGTACCTACATATTAAATTTCTATCTTGCCGAACTGAAAACCGGTTAGCAGTTTTCCTTAGATATTTTATGTGCAGACTATTTTTGTAGTATAAAAAAAAGCTTAAGAATTTTTATAGGGGGTTATCTGATTCCTCAATTCTGAGTCAAAGGGATACATAAAAATACTTGTTTATGAGATTCTGGTTGTGCGTGCATCTGTGTGCGTGTGTGTGTGTGTGCGTGTGTGTGTGTGTGTGAGAGAGAGAGAGAGAGAGAGAGAGCGAGCGTGAGTGCCAGACAGACAGACATGAACATATACTCAAAGACAATGAACAGAGGCAAGAAGATAGAATTTGACAAATTGAGATGCATTAAGTAGCCGTACTCTTGGTGTGGTTAAACAACATGGTACTTTGGAGGCAAGTTTGGATTCCACACCTTGAATAAGCTGTTAAGATCCTCCAAAGAAGATGTACTTCACTCTCTGTGCATTCAACCTTCTAAAGTTTGTTCTCCTTTAATTGCCTGTCCATCACACAATTGCCAAAATCCTAGCAATGGTGCATATGACCCCATCAGTAACTCGCAGAAGCAGAATGTCACTGCTTGTCAAAATCAGGAGTTTATTTAAAAAAAAAAAAAAATTTTTTTTTTAATTGACTTCAAGTTTAGCTGAGCTATGTTAAATATGCTTGGCTGCACTAATGACTCTCTACTACTACAGACTCAAAAGGCAGGAGCATTGGTAGAATCTGAGGGAAGCAATAAGCTTATCCCAGTCCTATTCAGAGAGAACCCTGTTAAAACCACCAAGTAGAGAAGTGAATCTATGTTAGTGTATCTCAGGGCCCACATCACAATCACCCAGGGGTACTTATCATAAATGTAAATTCTTTCTAAATCAGAATTCTTAGATCCAAGGCCAAAAAATATACATTATTTTTTTTACTTATTTTAAATTTTACTTATTTAGTTTTTGGTGGCTGGCTGGTATGGGGATCTAAACACTTGGCCTTGGCATTATAACACCACACTCTAACAAACTGAGCTAATCAGCCAGCCCCCAGTAATATACATTTTAAACAAGCATGCAGGTGATTCTGGTGCACACTAGAGCTTGGAAACCTTTGCTCTATACCACAGGAAGGGGGCTGGTAATCTTCAGGCATGGCATCCCTACCTACATATGTTCCTGCAAAAGGGGTCTGTCTGTGTAGGGAAAGCAACAGGGAGAAGGAGATGTGTGTAGTGGTGATCCAGCAAAGGCCATTCTCTCTCTTATCCTGCTCAAAACCACTTTGGAGGCAAGCAGCCCAGCTAAACTCATCTGGAGGAGCTTTCCAGTGAGCCTGAGGTTACCAATAGCAGAGAGAACTGTCAGATATTGGGGAGCTCCACCAGAAAATCTCTCCTTCTGTTGGTTAGACTTACAGAGTCATCTAGAAAGCAAGTATCCCTGGGAAGATCCCTGAGTTCTATCTTAAGGACTAGAAGTTAGCTCCTTAATTATGTTAATATTTTAAAAAGGACTAGTTGATAGCATTCTGAGAATAATGGGCAGGATACAGGGAAGGCACCTGAGGCGTGGAAGGAAAGAAAGAAATTCATAGGGAAGTGGCAGGTGGCAAGGCACAAAATCTCCTGCCACTCAAAGTCATCTTAGCTGCCAAGGTGTCCCATCCCTGCCAAAAGAGCACGTCCCTGGCATTACAGTCTGGATTTTAAGGGCGGGGACAGCAGGTTTTAATCCAGCAGGTAATCTGGAAACATCTTGCTTGACCAAAAACCAAATTTTATTAAGGAAGAGAGTCTCAGCCACTATGGTGAGAATACTAAATCTCCAGGTTTTCTAATTCATATATGGAGCCCCCTGCTTCTTGAAACAATTGCAAACAAGCTGGGGTATTTGAAGAGTTGAAAGTCCAGGGAAAAGATAGCAGAGAGCATACAGCATGAGCTCCAGAGCCAGACTGCCTGGGATCAAATCCTGTGTGAACTTAGAGAGAGAGAGAGAGAGAGAGAGAGCGAGCGTGAGTGCCAGACAGAGAGGAAGAGAGTCTCAGCCACTATGGTGAGAATACTAAATCTCCAGGTTTTCTAATTCATATATGGAGCCCCCTGCTTCTTGAAACAATTGCAAACAAGCTGGGGTATTTGAAGAGTTGAAAGTCCAGGGAAAAGATAGCAGAGAGCATACAGCATGAGCTCCAGAGCCAGACTGCCTGGGATCAAATCCTGTGTGAACTTAGGCTGGTTATTTTACCTCTCTGTAGCTTATTTTCCTCGTCTGTAAAATGAGGACTCAAATAGTGCTTCTCTCAAGGAGTTATAGTGAGGATTAACTGAAATAAGGTCTGCAAAGTCTTAGATCATAGCAAGTCCTGTATGTATATTTGCTACTGTTATTATTTAAGAAGAAAAAGAAGACTTTCTCTGCCTAGGGCTGCCTCACAACAAATATCAAAAGATGGTTCTTGGAGCTGAAGAGGGAAGAGAATCTTGCAGCATCTGTGTGTATCCAATGTTCTTTCAAGATCGATAGTGGCTCTTTTGACTGAATCACAGTCTTCTCTCCTCCCCCAAATCCTGCTGAGGGGATTGCTGGGCCACAGTCCAGGCATCTTCTGTCGGGCAGCAGGTTCTCAGGTTCTCTTTTAAGAACATTTTAAGGGAAAAAGAGGTGGGAATGGCAGAAGAATAAAACCCTATTTTGTGTAGTTTAGTTAAAAAGGCAAATAACTTATACCATGTGATTTACTGGTAAGGCTTCTAAGGGTAAGATTTAAAATAAAATTCTATTAGAGAATTTAGACAATTCATTCTAGGGTGTAAAATGGCATTATCTTAACCAGGATTAAATCACACTTCCTGGGTCTGACAGAGTGTTTCCAGGGAGAGTAAGCACCATGCAGCCTTCAATGCCACATGCTTATTGTTGTTCATGACTCTTACCTCCACCGGCTGTCTAACACCATTCAGCCTTCCCTGCCAGCACACCACGGTGCAAGTCTTTGAAACAGAGAGCTGGGTCTGAAAACAACACCAGGCTCCCTTTGTTTGGGGGAAGTGTTGGCAATGGAAAGCTATGAAAGGGAACTGGGGCGAGGCACTCGTTCCTATGGCAGACAGTAACTTTAAATTTGATGTTAATTATAAGCATGTTAAAGTCCGTGTTGTAATTCCATAATTACCACCAGCCCATGGCTCTGGGTTGTCTCATCTACATAATTATATTAAGAAATTTGTTCATGAACTCAAAACTGAGTGGAAGGGCAGTGTAGTACAATGATTCGAGAATGGATGCTGCAGTCTCAGGCTATCTGGGTTGGAATCTTCTCTGTCACTTAGCTATCAGACTTTGGGCAAGTCAATTTTCTTTCTTATTCGCAAAATGGGGATAAAAACGGCAGGCAACTAACTCATAGGGTTGCTGTGAGGATGAAATGAGTTAATATGAGTAAGGTATTAAGGTACCTGGTGTTTTTCTTGGCACTGGGACCTGGGAAGATGAGTGAGCCATCAGGGAGCTTACAATCTAGAAATGTGGTATTGCATTCAGCTCCTATCATGTGCTTTGCAGAAAACAGGTGCACAACAAAGGTCTCAGGGAAGCCTGCAGAAATCGCTCATTCACTGTTGGGTGTCTACGGGTGCTGGCCAGTTTAACATCACAAAATGTATCAGAGAAAACAATGGTTGTATACATTGCCTCTATAAATATGGATAAAACATGTCCTTAGTTAAAAACTCCATGCTCCAATCCTGAGTCTTTAAAAACTATGAAATGGAGGGAAATGCTTTCATATTTTATCCATATTTATAGAGGCAATGTATAAAACAATTGTTTTAGGTAGTCACTCTTAAAACGTAAAGTGTATGCTCACTGTTGATATGCCCAATAATGCTCTGCTATGAGGGGCACAGCATGCTAAGTCCAATCAATACAAACTTTTAGATAATATATAGATAGAAAAGGTGAAAAAAGAACAGCATGGACAATTCTAAAGCCATAAAATCTTTCCCCTTTTCCTTCCCTTTCCACACTGCAAGAAAGTATTCCCCTTTTCCTTCCATTTCAACACTGAAAGAAAGTATTGACCAGTCTTTTCTTATTCACTGTTTTTAGACCCTTGTTTTAAAATCTAAAAGTTCTTATAACATCCATCAAAACATTACAGAGAGTCCATCCCAGGGATCGAATTTTCTCCATTCCAAGCAATTTAAGGCAAAGCAAGAATACAATTTAAAAAACCCGAGGAAAATAAAGACATAGTCCACAATACAAAAAACTTTAGTTAAATATCCAATTAAGTGCTTTTTTGTATATACCATGTTTTCCGTATCATGGACATTTGGGCTGGTTCCAATTCTTAGCTATTGTAATGAGTGCTGCAATGAACATTGGAGAACAGGTATACCTTTGACTTGATGATTTCCATTCCTCTGGGTATATTCCCAGCAGTGGGATAGCTGTGACCCAGCTCTTCTTACTGGCTAAGTCCATCTCTTCTTCGGCTCCAATTGTCTTTCCCAGGCTGGGTTCTCCATGGTAACCCTCTAATCCTGCTGGAGAAGGGCCTTTGGCAGCACGGTCATTTGAAATCTTAATTTTACTTTAGGAAACAGCCCTCCTATCTGACACATTTCTTTCTTTTCCCCTTCTCACTTTATCCTTCCCTAGGGAGAAAGATTGGGTTGCCTGATGTGTGAGTTTTGGAGAACAGATTACGGATGCTCAGCTCAATCAACTCCCATGGGCTTGTTCACTCTCTTTTTTTTCAGCTTGTCTGTCTTCAACATGCAACCATCCTCTATACTCTGACTGGTGTGCTAAATGGAGAAGAACAGAGGCAAGACTGAAATTTAACCTAGGAGAGTTGACATTAGTAAACCCATGATGGCTGCATATATAAGTTGCATCCTCCAATTTGGCTATCAGTTGGTAAAGCTAGTAATTTGATTTCTATGACTATTTCTCAATTGGTTGTGAGTATGAGAGGGGATGACAGAGGACTACTAACTGGCTCCCTAAAAGCCAAATACAAGGCACAAATATAGCCATTCAATAAATATTTGTTAAATGAATGAACAAGGCCACGTGGATAATAAGCAACAGAGCAGAGACTTGAATCCATGTCTGACAGAAAAGCCCATAGTTTTCTAAAACTGCACTTCAGTGCTTCTTGTACGACATTCTATTTCCAGGCTTCAACTGATACTTCAATATGTCTGCCAGCAAATTGGAAAGACTAGTTGGCACAGACATTAACTACCTTAAAAACATATGTATGCCTAAGAACTTTGCTGATAATCTATTTGTCTACAATAGTGATGATGGATGAGTTCAGCATGTCTGCTTTTCGTCAGCTACATTACAGGCCAATACTGACTGAGCCCTCTGTGTACGTGAGGAGGGACCTGGAAGATGTGGAGAAGAAGCGGAAGTGGCCCTGGCAGCAGCATGTACAGATGGGGGAGGAGAAAGGCAATCAGCCAAGCACGTAGCTGGATAAGCACAAAAGGGGCAGGGCAAGGGACTGAGGACCAAGGAAAGGAGACTGAGGGCCCAACAGGGAGGGACTTGGGGGTTGGGGGGATGAGGAGAAGGCAGGGGAAGGAAGAATGAACACAAAAATCTCAGGAGAACAAAAGGCTGAACAGAAAAATATGTCCAAACAAAGAAAATGAAGAGGAGACAGACAAAAGAACAGGAGTAAATCAATCACTATGAAAATAGCCACAAACTGATTTTCCATTTCATGTCAAAATGATAAAAAGCAAGGGCTGACCTGTGTGCCAGTAGCCTTCTGAAACTTAGAAATAAAACACCCTGGTTGAAAATAGTTTGGGGAGCCAGAAGATGACAAGATTCCTCCTGCAAGCAGAAGTGAAATTAAAGTAATGATAGTATCCACTACCCCTTCCCCACCCCCAGTCACAAAACAGGGGGAAGCTGTTTGGCTGGTAACCAGGTATGAGCTCAGTGGGACCCTGTTCTGACTGAGCTAATATAGTTGCTTTTTAAGAGTATCTGGTAGAACTCAGGATTGTGTGTTCACAAACACTATATAAAAACAGGGTCGTCTTTGCCTTCCAAGCAGTTGTTTTCACTGTTTAAAGGCCGGGCTTAGCCTTTTTTTCCCCTCAGTAGAGTGGAACACAAAGAATTCTCTGACACACTGCACTACAGCAGATGAAAGTGCTTAAGTGTAAGTGAAAGCAACAATGTTTAGAATGACATTTACTAGCTGAAAACAGTGAAACCAGAGCGCTCTAGTTCACGGAGATTAAATGTCAGGCTTTAAACATTTAGCAGAATATTAACTATGGAAGTTTTTAAAATTTAGAATTCAGTTTTATATTGCAAACAGCAGTTAAGACATATAAAAGAAAGACTTTTTAAAGCAAGGAAACAACTGAGCCATTGGCTGAATAAGAATATATATTTTCAACAGAAAGTGACTAAACTGCAGGACTGTTACTGAGTTTAGCTCAACTATACCAGCGGTGCTGACTGTTCTTCACCACCCCAGATTAATCAGAGAAAGGTAACTTGCCTCATGCTTCACATTCTGAATGATACAAGTCCAAATCCAAAACACAGCAATTTCAGCAAGTAATTTTCCACAGTGGACATGGACATTAAAGAACTAAAGGGTTACTGAGTTTAGCTCAACTATACCAGCGGTGCTGACTGTTCTTCACCACCCCAGATTAATAAGAGAAAGGTAACTTGCCTCATGCTTCACATTTTGAATGATACAAGTCCAAATCCAAAACACAGCAATTTCAGCAAGTAATTTTCCACAGTGGACATGGACATTAAAGAACTAAAGGTTTTTACATTATTGTTTTATGCACCAAAAAAGTTAGAGGGGAAAACACATCACTTTTTTAAAAGAATATTTTCCATTTACTCATGACAAAATTGGCTATAATTTCCAAATATAACATCCATTTTTGTGACTAAATCATAAAATCTTAGAATGTGACAATATTAGCAGTCCTTCCTTTCTTCATTCAAAATCAGCTAGTAAGTACCTTCTCTACTATGCTTATAATGAGGTGTTGGACAGATACAAAGCCAATGACAATGGTTAAAATTTAAAGCTTTGTTTTAAACACCTTATAAGCATTGTATTTAAATCTAAATATTTTTATGAAGTAGTTATATTATTCCCACTTTGTAGATAAGAAAATTGGGGCTATGAGAGATTAAAAACACTTCCCAAGACCACAGGACTACTAAACTATGTGGTATTCAAACTCGGGCCATTGATTACAAAGCCTGAGTAATTAAATTCTTCTCAAGGAACTCCCAGTCTAGCAGAGACCACAGGCTCATGAACAGGCAAAGTTTTAACTCAAGAAATGCCACAACAAGGATATGAATAGAGACATATTGAGTAATTCAGGTCTGGGAGGACCACAGGGGAAGAGACATTTAAATCAGGTTTTGATGCATGAAGAGGAGTTTTTCCAGTGAAAAAGACATGGTTGCTCTAGACATAGGGAGCTAAATGTACCAAAGTTTGGAGACCTTGACATGTCCATGAAACGTTCACAGTTCAGTGTGTCTTTGACGGGGGTAAGGGGGATGCAGGAAAACAAGGCTGTTATGGTAGCCCAGGTGAAGATGAACAGGGAGGTGGGAGCAGAGAAATGAAGGAGGCCAGAGTCAGGAAACGTTTCTAAGCCAGAAGCAATATGGTCTGGTGATCTACTGGACGTGGGTGGTAAGGGAGGTGAATCCATAGTTGCTAACTTTTTAGATTATTGTTTAGTTTAAGACTGAGAATTAAGGAGGTAAAACAGATTGGGAGTAGGGGTAGGAAACAGGAAGATAATAAATTTGATTTTGGAAAACTGAGTTTGAAATACTTGAGGGATATCTGGGCATCCTCTCTATGCATCCTGTACTTTAACAAACATTGAGTGCTTCTTGTACTAAACACTAAAGAAATTAAAAGAGGAGCAAAACTGGCCCCACCCTCCTGGAGTTCATATACTGTACAGTCTGGTTCTCAATGGTGGCAACATATAGGGGAACTTATAGAAGCGTTTCTGGTTGTTATAGTGACCAAGAGGTGCTATTTGCACTTAGTGGACAGGTGCCAGGGATACTGATATTCTGCAATACTTGAGACTGTTGTTAAAAAGAAAAACCTCGTTTATTTATTTAATAGAAATACAACCTATTTTTGCATGTTGATCTTATATTTTGCAATTCTGCTGAACTTATTAGCTCTGATTATTTTTTATGGATTCTTTAGGATTTTCTATATACAAGGATACTTCAAAAGATTCAAGGAAAAATACAATGAAAAGGATATGAATCTTTTCATGAACTTTTTGAAGTATACTTATATATGTTCATGCCATCTGTGAACTGGGAAAGTTTACTTTTCTTTTTCCAATTTGGATTTTTAAAAAATTTCTTGTTCTTGCATAATTGCTCTGGATAGGTTTCCAGTACAATGTCTGAATAGAAGTGGCATAGCATATATCATTGTCTTGTTTCTGAGGTTAGGAGAAAGGTTTGGTCCTTCATCCTTAAGTGTATTAACTATGCGTTTATTATAAATGCCCTTATTAGGTTGAGGAAGTTTCCTACTATTCCTAGTAAAAAGAAAAACTTTAGACAAATTAAATTTAACAGAGTTTAACTGAGCAAAGAACAATTTACGAATTGGGCAGTAGCCAGGACTAGAATAGGTTCAGAATATCTCAGGGGATGCAGTATGGTTGGCTAAGACTTATAGACAGAAAAAGGAAAAGTGATGTACAGAAAATGTTAGTGAGGTAGAGAAACAACTGAACTGGTTACAGCTGGGTGTTTGCCTTATTTGAACACAATTTGAACAGCTGGCTGCCTGTAACTGGCTGAGACTTGGCTACTTGTTACAAGAGTAGGTTACAGTCTGTTTACACATCAAGTTAGGTTACAGTTCACTATTTCTGAAGTAACCTTTAGACCAAACAATTTAATATTGTCTAACACAACAAGGCATTGTCCTATATCTCTTGACTTTCAAATGTCACTGAACCTAAAAACTAACGGTTTCACACAGAAAGATAATTTTTTTCTTCTAAATGTTTTTCATATACACTGAATTGTTTCAAATAGAACCTCTATGGAAACTTAAGGAAGACTGTACTTTGTTTTGTTTGGAACTTTACCAAGAGCTGTTCACTATTTAAGAAAATTACATCATGGGCAGCAAAGTTCCTCAGTTTTTGAGTTATCAATACAATTGCACCTGGATCACTCTGAATCACAGCGATCTTACTCATGATGATTCTACATTCAGAATCTGTCTACTTGATTACGTCTCCTGGCATGGTCATGCCTGAGTATTTACATATTGCAAAACATGTAATTTGATTAAAAATTACTTTCCTTTTATTTCTGCTTTTTAATTAGTGCATTATATAGCACTTTTGGAATTATGTGCATAGGTAAATTACATTAACCATGAATTTCATTTCAGGATAGAAAAGGGCATGTTATAAAATGAATACATTAGGTTTGAAGGGTCTGTGAACCACCAGTGAGAGACAGATGGACAAAAACAGGACTGCAGAGCATGATGGATCCCTAACCTTTGTGGTGTCTCTTCCAGAATCTGAAAACTGTAGTTTCTATAATGCTTTCTGGTTAATCTTTTCTTCTTTAGGCTAAATCTCCTTACTTCCTCCAACTGTTTCTCATATAACTTGGTTTCATATTCCCTCACCATCTGGGTCATTTTCCTCTGAACATGCTACAATTTGTCAATAGCCCTTTAAAAGTGTTGTGCCCAGAATCGAATGTGGTTTCCAGAGCTGAAATATACAACTATATTTCCTAATATTTCCCAAAGGGAAAAATGTTTTCCTTCCACACAAATCAGGATGGAGGAGGATCTGTCTTAATAATCACTGTATCTCCAGTATTAAAAAATTCCTTTTTTTTTTTTTTGTTTAAGCAAGTTCTATTTGAATTTTTAATTCTTGTATCTAGAGTTTTGACCTCAAGGAGTTTTTTTCCACAAATCAGGATGGAGGAGGATCTGTCTTAATAATCACTGTATCTCCAGTATTAAAAAATTTCCTTTTTTTTTTTGTTTAAGCAAGTTCTATTTGAATTTTTAATTCTTGTATCTACAGTTTTGACCTCAAGGAGTTTTTTTCCCCCCCCTTGCTTGTTTTTGTTTTGTAGATTAAATGGAAAAATGTAGGTATGGCTAACAAATACTAATTATTTTTATTTGTTGATAGCATTTGTCAACCAGTATCCTACAGTCATTTCCTGTCTGAAGACACTTTTCACTTAACAGACTCTGCCCTGCCAATGTCTTAAGTCAATTTAACCAAGACTGGCAGGAACACCACCTTCCCAGAGGCTTGGTCTATAACATGGTATTAGTATTTCTGCCTTAAGCTTGAATCTGGTATGTGTGTGGAAAGTCCTTGCATTTCTATGTGTCTAGTGAACCTCAGCAAAATTGCATCAAGGCTCCTGATTTTTCACCCCGTTTTGGTCTGAGACTGAAATCCTACAGTAGCTTGCCTGGCTCTTGCCAACAAGTTGTCCACAGGGACGAAAACAGCACCAGTTCATCTCTTCATTCTACATGTTAGGGGCCCCTTACACCACAGTGACACAATACACTGGTCTGAGCCTTTGGAAGCTATAGCAGACCTCTGTATAAGAATGCCACTGTGTTGTGAACACTAGCTTGTTATTCACCTTGAATGCAATGACTTCAACAAGAAGGGGACAGGTCAGCCATGGAAATCTAAGCACTTTATATTATATCTGCTAGCTGCCCAAGTTTCAACATGCTTTCGGAGCTGAACAGATCAGCTCTACGGTAAATGACATGAGAGCAGGCATACTTGTCTGTTTTGTTAGCTGATGTGTCCTTGGCCCTTAGGATAGTGCCTAGCACTTAGCAGGCACTCAACAAACATTCACTGAATGAATTAATAAAATTACCTGGTATAGGAGACATCTATCTTTGTTTTTCCCAGCATTCCCTTCTTTTGAGAATCACCTCTTTCCCATTCCATGTTATTCTGGTGGAGATGCCAATCATGAAGGAGAACAAGCTAAAAAATGGTATCATGAGTCTGGGGGCTCATAAATATACAAGTCTCTAACCCTTGGTTTCCCTACAGTAAGCAGGTATCTGCACTCTTTCCTACTTCTAGAGAATTTGAGGCATAAGTTCAGGAGCTTTGATAATGTGAACAGCATATTCTACAAGAAGATCATTCAGAGGCTAAACTTTATGTGAACATCCATCACACAACCCAAGAAAACAGGATAAAATGAAACTCTAATGAGAATAAGTTTGTTTCTATTACTGACTTGCATAATCAAATACAAGGATTAGAAATATCTTATTCAAATAAATTAGAGATAAAACTTTTTCAAATTTCTGATAGATGAAATACAATTTTTATAAGGTCAGCTTTAGTATGATGATGCTATTTATGGGTTCTCAAAAAAATTTAATCTGTGGAATATGAAAAAAACTGTATCTTAGATTAAAATGATCCAATAAATGGGGTATAGGAGAGATATGGTTGTATAAGGCTTTTCTAAAATAGTGGTAAAACATACATAAAATTTGCCCTTTTATCCACTTTTTACGTGTACAATTCAGCAGTGTTAAGTACATTTACAACCTTCCGCAACCATCACCACTATCCATTTACAGAATTTTTTCATCATTCCGAAAAGATACTCTGTATCCATTAAACAATAACTTCCCATTCCCCTCCTTTCTCCAGCCCCTGATTACCTCTATTCTACTTTGTGCCTCTGTGAATTTGTCTATTCTGGGTACCTCAAATAAATGGGATCATACAATGTCCTTCTGTCTCTGGTCTATTTCATTTAGCATAATGTTTTCAGAGTTCATCCATGTTGTAGCATGTATCAGAATTTCATTTTTTATGGCTGTACAGTATCATATGGTACATATATACTGCATTTTGTTTATCCACTCATCTGTGGATGAACACTTGAGCTGTTTCCACCTTTTGACTATTGTGAATAATGATGCTATAAACATTGGCATACAAGTATCTCTTTGAGTCCTGCTTTCAATTCCTTTAGGTATATACTTAGAATTACCATATGACCCAGCAATTTCACTATGTTTAACTTTTTTGAGGAACCTGCATAATGTTTTTAAAGATGACTTATAAGATAAAAATTTATTAATTTAGGAGATATATACTGTGAAAATTGTTACTTCTCGCTTGACATTTTACTTATCATTACTAGAGATAGACTGCTATAGTAGGTAGAACAGAGAATATATCATTTTCTTGTGGTGAAGGAGGGAGAAATTTCCAAGTAATGACAGATCCTCAAGAAAGAAGTCACAATAATTGGGCCCTGCTAAAATGTAAACACAGGATTTTGACAAACATAAAATATAGACTTCTTTAGAAAACACAAAGTTTCATTCAGAATCAAAGTAAGAATTAATCCATTATTTGATCATACAATTGTAGTCTCTGTATGCAAAATAATTGATCAGTACGCTTCAAAAGTGTAAAAGTCATGAAAGACTGAGGAACTGGCACAGATTGGAAGAGACTAAAGAGACCTGATAGCTAAATGTAATATGGATCTTGGATTGGATACAGAACAGAAAAAGGATAATGGTAGAAAAACTGGTAAAATCTTAATAAAGTCTGTAATTATTATAGCAGCATTAATATCTTGGTTTTGATAACTGTACTATGGTTATACAAAATGGTTAACATTAGTGGAAGCTGTGTAATAGTATACAGAATTCTCTACTATTTTTGCAACTTTTGTGTAAGTTTAAAATCATTTTAAAAAAAAGCTAAAAAGAATTACAGTCTCTAGACTTGAATGGGCATCTGAAATTATTAACTCAAATAATTAGAAATAGTAATAATAAATTTGAAGTTATAAGTCTGATCCCTGAATGAGCCTCCAACATTCATTCACTGAAGAAAAATATAAGACTTTTATGGTTAGTACCCCTAATAATCAATAATAATAAATTTGAAGTTATAAGTCTGATCCCTGAATGAGCCTCCAACATTCATTCACTGAGGAAAAATATAAGACTTTTATGGTTAGTACCCCTAATAATCAATTTCCTCCTGCATCCTCATTGTCACACTGGCCCTGTATTTCTTCCTCTTAGATACATTCTCCCAACCCTTTCAACTTTATCTTCTAGAACAGACTTCACATAGGAAGGCTTCTCACAACATTTATATCTTCTCAAATAATTATCCTCTTCAACTATTGCCAAATCAATATGTATAGTCCAGATTGCTCTCTGAGTTCTGACAGTACATCTAATGGCCTAGTGGACATCCCTACCTTCCAAAAGCAGCTAAAGTTTGACTCATTTGCACAACTCAGAAATAAAGGACTCAGCTACACTTTTCCTCAACCACATCTATTCTCTGCTTCCAAGTAGTATCTTGGTCTACATTGTAGTATAAAATCCAATATATTCTATTCACTAAAGTATAAAATAAAGTTGAAATTCAGCCATTTTTATCACCAGTAGACACAGTGAATATGTTTATCACTGATAAAGATAAAAATCTCATTATGACCTAAAATGCCAAAAGAGATTGTAGAAATTGGTTATAGGTGAATTCAGGACATTTTTAATGGTGAAAATGCCCTGTTTATTTTGTATTAAAAGAGAAACAACAAGCTACTGTACACTGATATTTCCATTAGCCATGTGACTACTTATTTGTGTATTATGAATTTAGAAAATACCACAAAGATGAGTTAGTTCTTTTTGCTATTCCTAAATTCTACAAAAAGAGAGTTCTTGACTGGAAGGAAAAAAATCAGGTTATCATTCCGTATTTAGTAAAAAGTTCTACAAATTTGAAAGATAAAATTCCAAATCCAACAGGGCCTAGCAGAAATAAAAACAAGAAAAGGTCTTGATTATATAAACAAAGATATTAAATAAAGTCAGAAGGAATTGTTTAGAAAACTGTGTGTGATCTGGACACACTATGATCAGAAAGGCAACTCAGGAAATAAGGGTTGGAAGGCACCTAGATTAGCCTAGAAACCTGGAGATCCCAATTACTTCCTGCTATGAACTGAACATTTGTGTCCCCCCCAAATTCATGTGTTGAAATCCTAACTTCTGAAGTGATGGTATTAGGAGGTGGCGCCTTTGGGAGGTGATCAGGTCATAAGGGCAGAGCCCTCATGAATGTGATTATAAAAGAGACCCCAGAAAGTTCCCCAGAAAGCCTTATAAAGACCCCAGAAAGCCTTATAAAAGAGATCCCAAAAAGTTCCCTTGACTCTTACATCACATGAAGTTACAGTGAGAAGATAGTTGTCTATGAACCAGAAAGTGAGCTCTCATCAGACAACAAATCAGTTGGCACTTTGATCTTTAACTTCCAATACTCCAGAACCACGAAAAATACATTTCTGTTGTTTATAAGCATTGTTTATGGTATTTTGTTATAGCAGCCTGAATAGACTAAGACACTTCCATTTAAAACAGGATTAACAATCTTGATTATTCTTTATTGTTGAAATCCAAAAACTAAATTTGATTAAGTGTTTTTGTCTACATTTTTTTTAAGTGAAAATCAAAATATTTAACCAAATTTAATTATAGTTTCATCAAATGAACTTCCATATAAAGATGATTTGGATCTTTTGGTAAATGTCATGGTAACTGGAAATCCCTAGTTTAAGGAAATAATACCATCCAACTCAGGAGTTGAGTTGAAATTAATCTTTCTTGAATTATATTTTAGTAGTTTTGTCTTATTAGAGAAGGCTACTGTGTTATTGTAGTGGAACCCAATAAGATTTTGCTGCTCATTAAGTAATAATTAATTTTCCATATGTGCTACTGAGAAATACAAATGCCAGATTTGGTCCTTGTAAAGGCTCTGTTACCAGAGTTAGAGAAAGTTCTGAGGTACCCCCAATCAGGCAACACACTATAAATTAGTAACATACTACATCATCATATGTGGGTCTTCTTTGAGAATATATCTATGCTCTATGGTCAATGGGGCCTGTTCTAGGCAGCCCTGCTTTGATGGAATTTCCTAGTACATCACTTTAGATTAAGATCAGTCAAAGACTTTTGGTGCTGAAAGGAACCTTAAAGATCAAAACTGATATCACAGGAAAACGTATAATCTGATGACAAGTTATTCAAAAACCTTTCTTGCATTAGTTCTGTTGATGAATAAAATAAAACAAAAAATAAAATAAAACAAACCATCCAGAAGAATCTTTCCCTCTCATCACAAATATGAGGACTGCTACGTATGTCTAAAGATAGAATTGTCTCATTTTTCCAGAGCATGATAAATAGTAGGTCATAACTGAACTCGACCAAAAGCTATTTGTTTATCTACAATTTATCCTAACCTCCCATCTCGTTTGTTGGAAGTAAGTTTCCTGCTCTTTATAATAAAAATACAGCAAGCAGAACCTGGATATTTACAGTGTTTTGTCAACAAATAAAACAAACAACTCCAAAAATCTGCACTGGCTATGCAAACAAAAGAAGTCAAACAATTACTTCAGAGTCCCAAAACTAATTTATTGGCCTAGTGAGGACTAGACTCCAACATGGATATTTTACTGTTCTTAGGTCCCCAGTAAGATAAAATCCTTCAGCATATAGTTTTAGTCATGGGTTATTTTTATTTTATTAGCATTGCCTTTAAATCACTCTTCCTTAAGGAAAACAAAAAACAAGAAAACCCTCTAGCATTTCCAAATTTATGATACTCTAATTGAATTATGCAACTGCATTATAGCAATGGTTTATAGCTCACTTTACTTTTTACCTAACTTTTATCATTTTGTGTTTAGAACTATTCTCAGAAATACAAATTGGCTGATTACTGAACAAGTTCTAATTACCCTCCAGAGACTGTGGGAGCCTGGGCTTTCAGTATTGTTCACTGTTTGGCTGTGATACAGGCTTCCTCTTCTGGTGCCTGATCTGTTATTGATTTAAAAACTGACCTAAGGGCTATTTGTTCTGGGCCTTTTGAAGTGCATTTGCTGTTCCTGACTTCTAGAACTATTCTGTCAGACATCTTGAAGCCTCTATGCCATATTCTTTACTATGTAGTTTGTGCAGCCTAGGATAATAGCTCATTAACCTGCTCTCACCTCAAAAGAGGGCCTATGATTTAAAGCACCTCCAAAGAATTGCACTAATGTTTCAGTTTTGAACCTTGAGGCAGGTCAGTTCTGTTCCCAGTCCACATCACCAGTGCTCAGCTCAGGTCTCAGCTCACAGCAATTCCTCAATGCAAAATAAAAACATTCTGTTCCCAGTCCACATCACCAGTGCTCAGCTCAGGTCTCAGCTCACAGCAATTCCTCAAACAATTTATAAATATTCTTTATAATTTTTTGTAAACTTATTTATAAATAATTACAATTATTAGTACAAATCATTACTAGTACAAATCATTATTTTTAAATAATGAAAAGTTTATAAAATAGTAATTTCAGGAATAAATAACTTCAAAGGATAGTTTTGATATCTAGATCTTATGATCCTAGAGAAATGGCATCAGAAAGCAATTCTACATTGATAGTTTCTGGCTATCTTAAAGAAAATGTTATTCATTGAATTATTATTTTTTTTTTTTAAGAATTAAGTGGGCATTTTGGTAGAACAGCAGCTGTTTCATATCTGAGTTCCCAAGGCTTGGTTATGCTTCCTAATCCTTTTCAATCTGAAGAGAGATTTACACAGTTTTAAACTTGTCATGGCACTCAGAAAAGGGGAGGCCTGAGTCCCAACTCTTTGATAACAAAGAGGGCACACACACCTGGCTATGGGGAGGAAGTAAGAGTAATACAGGTGATCCAGGAGGCAGCTCAAGGGTCCCCTGAACTGCATTCACCTCTCAGTGGAATCCAAGAGGGATCAGAGAGTGTTAGCTGGGGAGGAGATATTTAACTGTGAGAGAAGGAATGCTCTGGAGGGAGCTGGGACCATGCGCTGTTCATTTCTGTCATGGTGTGGTCCAGTTCCTTACAATTCAGTTATTAGTCAAAGACCTCTCTAAGCCCCAGCACACCACTAAGCTCCATGAGGGACAATAATAAAGCCAGAAGACTTGGTTTTTGGTCCTTAAAGTGTTCACAATCTAATTTGGGGAGGGATAAAATTAACAGAAGTTAAATGACCAGAGAATAATTAAATGCTAAGCTATAAGTTCAAGAGGAGTTCACCAGATGAAAAGACCTGGATGGAGTAGTGGTGCAAGACAAAGCCTCAAGAAAACGAGAGACTGAATTGTGGAACCAAGGCTGATTGTGACTCAGGGGTCTGTCGATGAGCCTCTCTGAAGACAGGAAGGTTCGGAAGCATGTCCTTGAATGGTGGCTCAGCAGGAGACAGCTGGGATGCACTGGTAAATCCTGACACACTGTGTTTGGAAGGACTGGAGTCTGTGATGAAAACACAACACGAGGGCCAAAAAAGAAAGAACAGAGAAGCAAATAATCCTTGGTTGTTTTCATGCCTGAAGGGGCTCACTATGGCATGAAAATCAACATGAAAACAGTCAGACATACCACATCATTCAAGCTGGGCACTGTGCAGACATTCCTTGGTCTAAGTTTTAAAATATTTATTAACTCCTTGTTAGCCTCTCAATTTTTGGAAGAGAATATATAACTTAATAACAAAGGGAGGGAAAAGACCCAGGAAACTACCAGGGAGTCTCCTTATGCACATAAAGTTATACTTATACAAGACTATGAAATGGATGTCATGATCCCCATTCTAGAGATGAGGAAAAGGAAGTTTATGAAGATTAAACTTAGATTAAACAAGATAGCTCATCTAAGCTTGTCCAAATATTAGAATGGCAGACCTAGATTTTGAACCCTGGTATGCCGGTTCAAAGCTGGTGAAGCCCATTGCTTTGTTCTATATAGAGAGTGTGCACTTGATTACTCTTAGAGAGGAGAAGAACCTATGACACTTCACTTGTAGTGTGGTCTAGTGCTCAGCATGGAGCTAGGAGTGAAAAGTGGTTTTTCATCCATGTTTTGCTACTAGTTTTAAGACTCTAGACAAGGCTTTCCCTCTCTTGATTCTATGATCTAAACCTCAAAAAGAAGACACGAATTAAATTACTGCTAAGTTATCATCTGTATAAGTTTATGATTTTATGGACAAATGGATTCTCCATCAGGGAATGATCTAATATGACTTCTAATAAAAAGAAGAAGGGGAATATGAGGATACACACTGATTTTATATCTAAAAATCCACCAAGATATAAATAACCTAATAAATATTAACCATTCTGCCACAACAACAGTGTCAGCTCCAGGACTTTAAAGAAGGGCTCAGGAACAGAGGTTTGTTGTGCAACTGTGTACAAGAAGCCTGCTGCCTTCACCTACATGGCATGCATTTAGGCCCCCATAACTTCTTTCAGGTCTCCAAGCCATACCTTTGCACTGCTACTGCCCATTAAGGTCCTCAGAAAAAGGCTTGAGGCGGGACATAAACAAGGTCCAGTCAAGGAACCTACATAAATGAAACAACCAGAGGTAAGAGACCACAGAGAATATATCCCAGACAGGACAGTCCCTACTCAGCTCTGGCTGATATCACCCTGCAGTCACCAGCCCTTCCAATTTTGCAAAAGAAGCCAGAAATATGGGTTTTTGTGTAGTGTGAAATACTAATTCACCAATTATGTGGCCAATTACTGACTAACTATGTGAATCAGACAAAACATGTCTGGATGTCCACTGTGGCCCAAGGATCATCAGTTTGTTTCAGAACTGGCTGATAAAAAAGAGAAGGCAGAAGCCCTAATCAGTGCTGTCTTAGAAATAAAAAAGGGCTTACCGAAGACAAGGAAAAAGATTTGAGAAAAATCTTGTGCAATTCACACTTGAACAGTTTATCAATAATCCATAAGCTGCCTTACATCTAACTCCCATAATGATAACAATCTTTGTTAACACCTATCTGCTTCCTACAGCCTACAGTAAGAAAACCCTTAGAACAAAGAGTTGGTGTGCTAGAAAAACAAAAATGGGAGAATTGGTGAAAATTAAAAGTAAGTTTATTTCCCAGCAGACCTAAGCGAAACAGAATTCCTGCAGTGGAAACTGATCAAGGCAGCTGGAAAGGGGTGGAGGTAAACAGGCCAAACACTAGGTCTTTTGAAGAAAACAGGTGGGAGAGGATGTTAAACAGATGAAAGCAGGGGCTGCAACATGAATCCCAATGGGAGGGCAGAGGTGAGAGCGCAGAGAGGAAGAAAGAGAAAGAATAGTCAAATATGAAGAGAGGCAGAAGAGAGAAGGCGGCCATGGAGCATGTGCAGGGCAGGGCAGCAGAAGGGCAACCAGCTCCCCAGTGCCACTTAGGATGGGTATGGGTGGTAAGTGCTCCTTAAGTAAACCATGAGGAACTCCAGAAGAACTCTAAGAGCTAAGTCACCATCATAATTCAAGCAAATATATATATATATATATATATATACATATATATATTTTTTTTACATCTACAAATACCTAGCATACTCAAGATGAGGTGCAGGAGCTCCAAGGAGTGTAAATCCTTCCGGCAGGAGGTGAGTGGAAGTCAGCAGTTTTGAATGTCAGGAAATCATCTTCCCAGATGAGAGTGTACCCTGTTTAAAAGCAAGTTGATCTGACATCTGTGCTCCTTCTACTGTAGCTTCTTATTATGGCCATTTGATGGAGAGGAGAAGCTAAGCTCAGATCAGCTAATTATTAGCAAAACTGAGAGTAAAAACCAAAACTTTATGATTCCCAGGATGGCATTTTTTTTCACCTGCATCATAGTTGAGGTATAATGTATGCAAACCAGAGAAAAAATTAGTTTGGAAATAATAAGAAAAAATATGAAGCAAATACTTGGGGTGAATTCTCAGTGATACCTATACAACAAAGATGGGGAGTTCTTCTATGACCTGAAGACTAGAAGTTTGCCTTATATAGCTTTACCAGGTTCCCATATAGAGAAAAGGGAAATTCACTTACCTACTCCCAATCCCCACCCTGTCCTAATTCTGTTCTTCAATAGGAGTGACCAGTAAGGAATTTTTTTCTCCCTGTGTGACTTCACAGAGATGAATCATGGCTCCTTGAAAAATTGAAACAGGAAAGTTGGCTCAGGAATAATAAACAGCAACTCAGACCAAATCCCCTGAGTTCTAGGTAGGGCCTCCATGAACAAGACTTATCTACAAAATACTGTATTGTATAAGCAAATCTTTTGAAAAATAGTATCTGGGGCTTTGAAGATGTGGACACAACCAGCTTAAGCATGTGACACCTGTCTTTAGAGATAAGTGATTATTTAGTTCAAAAAAGCAAAACTGTTTTCACAAACTGTCAGCTGTAAACATATTTTAAAAATTGCTTGTGTCAAAGATTTGAATAAGTGGCTTAAATGTGAATTCAGGAAGACCAAGAATGCAAAATGGTATTTTGTTAACAAACGGAATTTGCTGCCCTTCGCAGTTCTACAGCTGATTCCACTGCAAGATTTCATTCTTTATGGCAGAATATGGAAATATGACTTTGTAAACATACGAAACTTATAAATCTGGTATCCACATTTATTAAAAGGAATGATCAGTCACAACATATTCTTTCTGTAATTAAAACATCTTATCAGTACGTCAGTTCGTGCTATTTTTAAGAGTGTGCAATACCAGTTCAAGATTTCTAATCTGTTTCTAATCAGACCTTTTTTCACCCCTCCAAACAATAATGCTAACATTTCTTCTGCAAGCCACAACAATGTTTGAAATTGGTAAGGTGTTTAGTCATTCTTCTTAATCTATGATAATCATACTTTTCTCATTTTTGATTTTATGATTTTAAAAAAAATATTTTTATAATTATTTATCCATGTATCTTAGGGAAAATCAGTTTACCCTTTTAAAAGACCATGTGGAAAAGGCTCCATGAAGGTGAGAAGCAGCTTGGCTTACATCTCCTATAAAATGCTGCCCTGGTATAAGTGGAATCTTGAATCTTGTGCTATCAGGTAGAGAAGTGATAAGCTTTCTGTAGATTTAACTTCATATATGTTTTATACCAGAAAAAGAAATCTATTACCAGCAGGCTTCACTGTATACATGCTACAAAGGATTAAAAAATTATACCAGGAGGCCAGGAGAAAAAGAAGTCAACAAACAGCAAACTATCAAAGAATAAATGCTAACCTAAAATAGTATATTTTACCCAATGATTTGTGGGGAAGGAAACAGAAATTATAAAGAAAGATTATGAAGAAGATGGCCTTTGATTTCCAGAGGCTGTTAGAAAACACTGTCTGGGTTTCAATTCCCCCCCCCTTTTTTTTTAATGAAGTAAAAAACCCTAAGTGGTTCTACCATACTAAGACATTAAACTAATGCAATTGTTGATGAAAATGTTTTGGTGGTTGTACAACATTGTGAATGTACTAAATACCACTAAATGGTACACTTTAAAATGGTTAATTTTACGTTATGTGAATTTCACCTCAATAAAAAAAATGAAGCTACTCTGTTTAAGATGAATGAGAAACTTTTGCCATTTCCTATGGATTGCTTTGACAAAGAGAATATTTTAACACTTCGGAAATGTGTTATCAAAAAAAATCCTTAGGTGACTTTCAGGGATTAATTCAGAGGGAACAAAAGTTAACCAAGGAGCAGTTATGCAATGGTTTTTTTTCCCCTATTCTATTTTTTCCACCCTACCTAAAAACTGTAAGCAGTCAACACCAAGTTTTAACAGCCTCTTTGACTCCTGCCTTCCTATCTCCCTCCTACCCAACTTCTCTCCATTATTTACTGAACTTCTACATGCCACAAGCACTTTCGTAGATGCTAGGGGTTGCCAAGATGAGTAATAAACCTTACCTTTCCTTAAGGAGTTCCCTGTCTGTACTCAAATTTTTAAAACTTCCCATGCTACTTCCATACCAACTTTAGTTATAACGTCTCCAAATCTTTAACAATCCCACTTAACTTGGACTACAGCAGCCTTTCCTTAAACTCTCCCATTACATACTTACGCTGTTTGTGCCCTCTTTTCTTTATTCCTCAGATTGAAGGAAGATTTTAGAAATTTTAATTAAAAAAGTCACTTTATCGATTTTCAAATGCTATACAAATAGAGTTACTGCTTCACATGAACTGAAAGTCTGAGAAGCTGGGACTGGTTTTAGGAATTACTTAGACATTAAAGGCGATTTCAAAGACTTCCTTTCTCTACCTCTTTCTCTGTTCTCACCTAGCCACCAGCACCTCCCACCACCCTCGTCCATAAGGCCAGGTCTCCACAATGTGCTGCCTGTGACCATACGTCAGCTGTTTCTTTGTTTCTGATGTGCCTCTCTATTCTTATCCTCTCAACCAAATTCCTTTTCCTTCAACTTTCATTTTTGTTTCTGCTATAGCCACACTGCTATCCTTAGGAAAGCACACTGGCTTTCAACTTGAAAGGAAGAGGCCCCACAAAGCCCAGATCTAATATTTGCCTGTGATCGGCTGTAACAGTGACCACTCAGAGAATGACGCAGGCAAAGTGAAATGAGAGAGCACAAATGGTAAGCAAAGCCACACTGCTTCTGCAGAGAGGAAAAACATAATGTTTGCCAAGTGGAAAGAGGAGCAACTTAGAAAGAAAAATCATTTTCAAGCTTCTGTGAGTACCCCCAATTGGAGAAGAATAAAAACAACTCACAGCAATCTAACTGATAAAACCAGCCTAATTTTGACTCAGATTTTGTTCTGAGCTCACACAAAATATCTAACAGAAGCCATAACATTTAAATTAAATACCTCATTTGTGGATGGAAAGCAGCTACAGGTTGTCACCCAGCCAATGTGTCAGTGGCACAGCTGGTAACTTCACTGTGCAGCTGGGAAAAGCAGTTTGTCAATCATAAGAAACCAGATACTTGGGAGGATTTTCACATCAAATTACTTCTCACAGTAGACTCTGACCATCATCAGACTTGCTAAATGTACGTACAATACAGAGTCAGTTCTTCTGTATCTTTATGAAGGTCGCTAAATTTACAGTGCATTTAAGGAAGGAAAACAAGCTGGGAAAGAGTAATACTCATCAGACTTGCTAAATGTACGTACAATACAGAGTCAGTTCTTCTGTATCTTTATGAAGGTTGCTAAATTTACAGTGCATTTAAGGAAGGAAAACAAGCTGGGAAAGAGTAATATCGGCATTATTTTAATGCATTATGGAGACTAGGCAACAGAGGAACAGAGACTGAAGAAACCTACACAAATGGCTCCCGAGGATGATTTTATTAATCTTGGAAAACACGATGCAGTAGAAGCGAGGTCTAATTGTTTCTCATTTGGCTTGGCTTGAAAAACCTAATTCTCACTTAACTCCATTCACTTACAGATAGGCATCTTGGGACAGCTGGCATTTTGTTTGTCTAGCTAAGCTTCCTTTGAACATGTTACAAAGGTTTTGATCACCAAAAAATATAATATCAGATGAAGGTCATTATACTTGTACAAAGAGAATCAAACCAACAAAAGTTAAGGGGAACTACAAAGTTCCTGTAAAGGTTCTGGCATATGAACCAGAAGTTAATATTCTTTTCTTAATGTTTTGAACACATGTTAATTAGTAGGCCAATAAAAATTTTATATACTATGCAAACAGTGATAACCTCGGTGCCACCTAGTTTGTACCCACCATAGAAAACACCTAATTAAAAAAAAAAAAAAAATCACAGTATCCTACATATGGACAATAACCCACTATCCATGTCATCAGCTTGCTACTGCTATGAACCTAGATATTTCATAGCTCAAACTGGATATGGAATATGAAAAAAAAAATGACTAAGTAAAATAATGGCCTTCTTTCATACAAAGCCTAAGTGTAGATGTAATAAATACATCTAGACTTGTCATGGTGAATTAAATCAGCTTCAGCTTCAGGCAAAGAGGCAGAGTATTAGGCTGAAATGGTCCATTTCTCTCCAATTTGTTATACATGGAAAATATGAAATTTATTTATTTTATTTTTATTATTATTTTTTTTTAAAAAAGATGACCAGTAAGGGGATCTTAACCCTTGACTTGGTGTTGTCAGCACCATGCTCACCCAGTGAGCTAACCGGCCATCCCTATATGGGATCCGAACCCGGGGCCTTGGTGTTATCAGCACCGCACTCTCCCGAGTGAGCCACGGGCCAGCCCTGAAATTTATTTTTTATTTGATTAAAAATTAAATTAGGTTTAATTTTTATATGCAGAGCTCTTTCCTTGGATATTTCATTTAACAATGGCCAGCCTGGAATGAAGCCAGTAATCAAACACTAAAGATTTTA
>NW_007731399.1:0-8131 GCF_000696425.1 Galeopterus variegatus | reverse complement strand
GGCCATCCCTATATGGGATCTGAACCCGGGGCCTTGGTGTTATCAGCACCGCACTCTCCCACGTGAGCCACGGGCCAGCCCTGAAATTTATTTTTTATTTGATTAAAAATTAAATTAGGTTTAATTTTTATATGCAGAGCTCTTTCCTTGGATATTTCATTTAACAATGGCCAGCCTGGAATGAAGCCAGTAATCAAACACTAAAGATTTTAGAAACCCTACTGGTTTTTCAGACTTTTAATAAAGCGTAAGAAGAGCATTAGTTTAGGGAGTGGGTGTCTTTGTTTTTGTGATGACTCACACCATTCTTTATTCATTCATTTACTTTTAAGTCATTCCACAAATATGTGGAAGCACTTTTCTAGGAACAGACCATGGGAAATGCAAAAATCCCTGGCCTTTACCCTCAAGAACTTTACAGATCTTCCTTCCCCCACCCCCAAATAAGGAGTCCTCCTACTTTTGTTTAATGAATGGTAACCTTGCAGATTAAACTGTTTCTCCCTTTCCTTGAAACTAATTTTACTTCAGGAGTATATTTTCAAGAGAATATCAGATCAGCCTACTCACTCAAAGACTTACTCAAAGATGCCTACTTTTAGGAGAAACTAAAGATAGTGAAGAAATTTTTGGGCTCTGAGATACAAAACAGTAGACTCATATGGAGTATTTAAAATCCATTTTGATGTGGGATCAATGTGTACATTACATTAAGGGAAAAAGAACACAGAAGGGATTCTGAAGGGCAGAGATCAATAGGACTATTTAAACTTGGTTTTAAAAGAACTAACAGAATTTTCCATGCTTCTCTCAGCAATCAACAGAACTAAATCAGCAAAGATAAAGAATTTATAACTTCATCAACCAACACGATCTAACAGACAATTATAGAACACTCCGCACAACAGCAGAGTACACATTCTTTTCAAATGCCCATGGAATATTCAAGAAGATAGACCATAGCCTTCTCCTATGATGATCATAAAACAAACCTCTATACATATACAAACAGAATATGTTTCCTGATCATAATGGAATTGAACTAGAAATCAGTAACAGAAAGATAATAGGAAAAATCTCCCAACACTTGGAAATTAAACAAAACTTTCTAATCAATGGGTCAAAGATGAAATCTCAAAAGACATAAAAAATATTTAGTACTGAATAAAAATTAAATACAACATATCAACGTTTGTAGGATGAAGTTTGGAAAAATCTCCCAACACTTGGAAATTAAACAAAACTTTCTAATCAATGGGTCAAAGATGAAGTCTCAAAAGACATAAAAAATATTTAGTACTGAATAAAAATTAAATACAACATATCAACGTTTGTAGGATGAAGTTAAAACACTGCTGAGAGGAAAATTTATAGCAGTAAATGCTTACAATAGAGAGAGGAAAGATCTTTAATCAATAATCTAAGTTCCTATCTTAAGAAACTAGAAAAAGAGCAAAATAAACCCAAAGAACCACAAAGAAGAAAATAATAAAAATAAGAGAAGAAAAAATCAATGAAATAAAAAGCGGATTCTTTAAAAGATAAATTGATGTCTTAGCAAGACTGACAAACATAAAAAATGACACAAATTGCCAACATCAGGAATAAAACAGAAGATATAACTTCAGATCCTAAAATTGTAGAAAAGGATAATAACAGCATACTATAAACAACTCTATACAACTCTATAAATTTGACAATGTAAATTAAATGGAACAATTGTTCCAAAACAACAAACTATGAAAATTCGCCCAATGTGAGACAGATAATCTGAATAATCCTATGACTATTAAAGAAACTTAATCCATAACTAAATAGCTTTTGAAAAAGATATCTCCAGAACCAGATGCTTTCACGGGAGAATTTTACCAAACATTTAAAGGAGAATTAACATCAATTATAAATAATCTCTTCCAGAAAATGAGAAGGAAAGAAACTTCCCAACTCATTTTACAAGGCCAGTATTTTATCTCAATATCAAAACCAAACAAAAAAAGCTAAAGACCAATATCCCTCATAAATACTGTCATAAAAATCCTCAATAAATTACTAGTAAATCAAATCCATCAACATAAAAAAAATAATTGTATACCATGACCAGGTGAGATTTATTCCAGGAATTCAAGGTTGTTTTAATATTTGAAAATCAATCAATGAAATACACAATAACAACATACTAAAGATGAAAAATAACATGATCATTAACAACTGATGCAAAAAATTATTTGACAAAATTCAACACTCCTTCATGATAAAAAATCTCAGCAAATTAGGAATAGAGGTGTGATGGTTAATTTTATGTGTCAATTTGACTGGGTAATGGGGTTCCCTGATATCTGGTCAAATATTATTCTGGATATGTAAGTAAGGATGTTTCTAGATGAGATTAACATCTAAATTGGTAGACTGAGTAAAACAGATTGCCCTCCCTAATGTGGGTGGGCCTTGTCCAATCAACTGAAGATCTAAATAGGACAAAAAAGCTGACTAAAAAGGAATTCCTCTGCCTTACTAGTCAGCTGGGACATCAGTCTCTTCCTGCCTTTGTACTTGAACTGAAAAACTGGCTCCTCCTGGGTCTCAGAACTGCCAGCTTTTAGACTGGAACTTATACCATTGGCTCTCCTGAGTCTCCAGCTTGCTAAGTATAGTCACATGAGCCAATTCCTTATAATAAACCAATCTCTCTGTACATATATACATACGTATATATACATATGTATATATGTGTATGTATATGTATATATATCATATGTACATATATGTATCTATGTATGTATCTATCTATCCTATAATAAATATATACCCTATTGGTTCTGTTTCTCTGGAGAACCCTGACTAATAAACAGGGTGAATCTCCTTAACTTTACAAAGAGCATCTATGGAAAACCTACAGCTAAGATCTTACTCGGTGGTGAAATAATAAATGCTTTTATCCTTGGAAACAAGCCAAAGATGTCTGCTCTCATCACTTTTATTCACCATAACACTAAAAGTCCTAGCTAGTGCAATAAGGCAAGAAAAGGAAGCAAATGATATATTGGTTAGAAAGAAATAAAACTCTATTTGCAGAGGACATGACTGGCTGCTTAGAAAATCCCAAGGAATCTATTTACAATGTTCATAGATTTATTAAGTATGTACATATATATATGTATGGGACTTTTAGACCCAGGAGGCTCAAAGATCCCCAGATTCAATCCAAGCAGATCTTCTCCAAGACACATTACAGTCAAACTGGAAAAGCTCAAAGACAAAGAGAGAATCCTAAAAACAGCAAGAAAAAAGTGTCAGGTCAGACCAGAAGAAAATAGGATGATATATTCAAAATACTAAAAAGAAAAAAACCAAAAAACAAAAAACTGCCAGCCAAGAATACTATACCTAGCAAAGCTATCCTTCAGAAATGAGGGAGAAATAGTGTACTTCCCAGACAAAAACTGTAGGAGTTCACCACCACATGACCAGCCCTGCAAGAAATTCTCAATGGAGTCCTACATCTCACATCTGAAAAATGATAATCACTACCACGAATACATAAGAAAGAACAAAATGCACTGGTAGAACAAAAATGCAAAAGAGAAAGAGAAAGAAACTAGATCTTACCACCTCAAAAAACCAACATCAAAGACAAACAATAAAAGAGGAAGAAAGGAACAAAGATATTTAAAGCATCCAAACAAAACTCAATAAAATGTCAGGAGAAAGACAATACCTGTCAATAACAAACCTAAATTTAAATGGATTAAACACCCCATTCAAAAGACACAGACTGACTGACTGGATTAAAAAGCTAGACCCAACTATATACTGTCTTTCAAGAGGCTCACCTCACCTGTAAAGAAACACACAAACTAACAGTGAAGGGATGGAAAAAGATAGATAATGCAAATGGAAACCAAAAGCAATCAGGAATAGCTATTCTTACATCAGATAAAATAGACTTTAAACCAAAAACCATGAAAAGAGACAAAGAAGGCCACTATATAATGATAAAGGGATCTATCCAGGAAGAAGACAACTATCATAAATAAATACGGACCTAACACTGGAGCACCCAGATATATAAAGCAAACACTATTAGGCCTAAAGAAAGAGAGAGACCGCAACACAATAATAAAAGGGGAATGGAACACCCATCTCTCAGCACTGGACAGATCACTTAGGCAACAAATCAACAGAGAAACAGAAGATTTAAACTACACATTAGACCAACTGCAGCTGGCAGATAGCTACAGAACATTTAATCCAACAAGTACAGAATATACAATGCTTATCATCAGCACATGGAATATTCTCCAGGATAGACCATGTTAGGTCACAAATCAAGTCACAACAAATTTTAAAAAGTCTGAAATCATTTTGAGTATCTTTTCACACCTAACGTATTAAAACTAGAAATCAGTAACAAGCAAAACTCTGGAAACTATACGAACACATGGAACGATCTATGGGTCCAAAAAAAAATTAAACAGGAAATCAAAAAATTTATGGACTAATGAAAATAAAGACACATTATACCAAAACCTGTGGGACACTGCAAAAACAGTTCTGAGAGGCATGTTATTTTTGCAATAAACACCTACATCAACAGAACAGAAAGATTTCAAATAAACAATCTAATGCTACAACTCAAAGAACTAGGAAAACAAGAAAAATTCAATCCCAAAATTAGTAGACAGAAATAATTAAGATCAGAGCAGAACTAAATGAAATAGAAACACCCCCCCCCAAAATGATACAAAAGATCAATGAAACCAAAAGTCTTTTTTGAGAAGATAAACAAAATAGAAAAATTAATAGGTAGGCTAACTAAAAAAAGAAGTGAGAACATCCAAATAACAAAAATCAGAAATGAAAAAGGAGACATTACAGTCGATACCACAGAAATACAAAGAGTCATTAGAGACTATTATACCAACACTGTGACAACAAATTTGAAAACTTAGAGGAAGTGGACAAATTTTTTGACACATACAAACCACCAAAACTGAACTAAGAAGAAATGGAAAACTGGAAAACACCAATAATAAGCAATGAGACTGAAGCAGTAATCAGTAGTCTCCCAACAACAACAAAAAAGCCCAGGACTGGATGGTTTTACTGTTGAATTCTACAAAACATTTAAAGAGGAATTAATACCATTTCTCTTCAAATTATTCTAGGAAACTGAAACAGAGGCCATTTTCCCAAATTCATTTTATGAGGCCAGCATCATCCTGATACCAAAACCAGACAAAGATAGAACAAAAAAAGAAGACTACAAGCCAATATCTTTGATGAACACAGATGTGAAAATCCTCAACAAAATATTAGCAAATGGAATACAGCAACACATCAAAACGTTATATACCATGATCAAGTGGGATTCATCCCAGAGATGCAAAATTGTTCAACACATGCAAGTCAATAAATGTGATATACCACATCAACAAAACTGAGGCAAAACCATATGATTATCTCAATAGATACAGAAAAAGCATTTGACAAAATTCAACATCCCTTCATGATAAAGACTCTCAGCAAATAAGGTATAGAAGGAAAGTATCTCAACACAATAAAAGCCATATATGATAAACCCATTGCCAATATCATCCTGAATGGGGAAAAGCTGAAAGTTTTCCCTTTAAGAATGGGAACAAGACAAGGATGCCTACTCTCATTAATCCTATTTAGCATAGTATTAGAAGAACTAGCCAGAGCAATCAGGCAAGGGAAAGAAATAAAGTGCATCCAGATTGGAAAAGACAAAGTCAAACTGTCCCTGTTTGCAGATGACATGATCCTATATATAGAAAAACCTTACTATACCAAAAAACTCTTGTAGCTAATAAATGATTTTAGTAAAGTTGTAGAATACAAAATCAACACACAAAAATCAGTAGCATTTTTATATTGCAATTATGAATTAGCAGAAAATCAAGAAAGCAAGCCAATTTGCAATAGTAACCCCCCCAAAACAACAACCTAGGAATCAATTTAACCCAGCAGGCAAAAGATCACTACAAAGAGAACTACAAATCAGTGTTGAAAGAAATTAAACAGGACACAAAAAGACAGAAAGACATCCCATGCTCTTGGATTGGAAGAATTAACATTGTGAAAATGTCCGTACTACACAAAGCCATCTACTGAATCAATGCAAACCCCATCAAAATACCAATGACATTCTTCACAGAAAGGGAAAAAACATCCTAATATTCATATGGAAAACAAAGATTCCCAAATAGCCAAAGCAATCTGGAACAAAAAAAAAATCAATCCAGAGGCATTGCACTACCTGACTTCAAATTATATTGCAAAGCTGTAGTAACCAGAGCAGCATGGTACTGGCATAAAAACAGACACTTGGACCAATGGAACAGAATGGAGAATCTAGAAATCAATCCACATACTTACAGCCAACTGATATTTGACAAGGGCAACAGGAGCATACATTGGGGAAAGGACTGCCTGTTCAATAAGTAGTGCTGGGAAAACTGGACATCCATACATAGAAGAATCAAACTAGACCTGTACCTGTTGCCATATACCAAAATCAACTCAAAGTGGATTAAAGAATTATATATAAGACCTGAAACCATAAAACTCCTAGAAGAAAACATAAGGGAAACACTTCATCAATTAGGACTGGGAAAAGACTTTATGAATAGACCCCAAAAGCACAGGCAACAAAAGAAAAGAAATAAACAAATGGGATTATATCATACTAAAATGCTTTTGCACAGCAAAAGACATAGTTAACAGAGCAAAAAGACAATCTACAGAATGGGAGATAATATTCACAAGCTATGCATCTGTCAAGGGATTAATATCCAGAATATGCAAGGAACTCAAACAACAGTAAAAAAACAAGTAACTCAATTAAAAAATGGGCAAAGGAGCTGAATAGGCATTTCTCAAAGGAAGATATACAAATAGCCAACAGACACATGAAAAAATGTTCAACATCACTAAGGAAATGCAAATTAAAACCAAACTGAGATATCATTTCATGCCAGTGAGACTGGCCATCATCAAAAAAATGGTGCAGGGCAGGCAGGGTAAGGGAAGGATTGGTAAAGGGCAACAAAAAATGATCACATTGTTTAACATTGAATATACAAATTATCCTGACTTAAGCATCACATATTGCATACAGGTAATCATATTCAACTCTGTACCCCACAGAAAGGTACAATAAACTATATTACAATAAAAAAAAAAGACAATAACAAATGCTGGTGCAGATAGAGAAAAAGGGGCACCTTCCTATACTGTTGGTGGGAGTATAAATTGGTGCAGCCATTATGGAAAACAGTACAGAGGTTCCTCAAACAACTACAGGTAGAACTGCCATATGACCTAGCAATTCCACTGCTGGGATACCCAAGGAATGGAAATATACCCAAAGGAATGGAAACTGTCATGTTGAAGGGATACCTGCACTCCCATGTTCACAGCAGCTCTATTTACTATAAGCAAGAGGTAGAACCAACCTAAATGTCCATCGATAGACAGCTAGATAAGGAAAATGTGGTATATATACTCAGTAGAATACTACTTTGCCATGAAAAGGGAAGAAATCCTGCCATTTGCAGCAACATGGATGAACTTAGAGAAAATTATGTTAAGTGAAATTAGCCAGGCACAGAAAGAGAAATATTGCATGTCTTTGCTCACAGTGGGAGCTAAAAAAACAAAAACAAAACAAAAAAAGAAAGAAAGATACAACAATCACAATAATTTGTTGAACATTCAAAAAGAAAGGAACTGAGGCCGCCAGAGTTGGGAAGGGGAGGGTGGATTAGCAAGAAATTGGAAAAGGGCCACAAAAAATGACTACACTATGTAACGATAAATATAGTAATTTTTCTGATCTGAGGATCACGTATTGCACATAGGTATGGAAATTCAATGCTGTACCCCACAAATATGTACAATCAATTATGTTTTAATTAAAAATACATAAAAAATTATAAATTAAAGAAAAAAATAAATGCAAGGAAATATGATGGATTATTTTAGTCTAATTTGTAATATATTTAATGACAATTAGGGTTATGGAGGGAAGGGATAGAAAAAAATAAAACCAAACATTCAAAGAGGAATTGACACCGATTCTTTACAAACTATTTCAAAAGACTGAAAC